>NC_079414.1:2152117-2234617 GCF_026213295.1 Gadus chalcogrammus | reverse complement strand
CAGCAGGACGGGCGGCTCTGGGTCCGAGTCCCAGTGCCCTTCCTCCCCCTCCTCCTCATCCACATATTGGTCCATCTCCTCGTCCTCTTCCTCCGGGTCAAACTCCCTGCTGTCACTATCCTCTTCCTCATCGTCGTCATCGTCCGTCCCGCGGAGGCGCCTCCTCCTCCTCCCCCTCTGGCCCTCCTTCCCCCCACCCTCGCTGTCGTCCACCTCTTCTTCCTCGTCGTCGTCGTCATCGTCGTCGTCGTCGTCGTCGTCATCGTCCTCCGACTCCTCAGAGTCATCTCCCCCCCTTCTCTGCATCCTGGAGCCCCCCCTCAGCCTGACGCCGCGGCCCCTCCGGAGCCCTATGCCGCGCTTCATCCTAATCCCAGAGCCGCCCATGGCCAGCCCCCCGGCCCTGCTGCCCCGGTGGCCGGCTCCCCCCCTCAGTAGGCCCCTGCGGTAGCCCCTCCTGGAACTGCCCCCCCCCCGGGGGTGCAGGCCCAGCTTCCTCCTCCGAGACACTGCAACCAATCACGGGAAAGAAGACCTTCAAAATACACATCAAGACGGAGACGATGCAGCCAAACAATCAAAATACACATTGAGATCAAAGTGATTTACAGTCAGCGGAGTCACATGGACGACAACGTAATTTGGGCACGTATGCAGGCCTTAAATAAATGTGTTGAGCATGTGCAAGTCCTCCGTGACCTCATCATCTGCATGTGGTGCAGATGAAGAGGATCAGAGGGGACTTCCCAGACCCTGGGTCAGTTTAGAATCCATGCTCAAAGATGAGCATATTATTGACCGTCTTCCAAGTCGATTGTAGACCAGCCTGATTTCTGCAATGGAGATCACGGGCCCTAAAAAAAAAAATCTAGATTTCTAACTGACACTTTATAAGGTCAACAACTGGGGCTATTAGTTGGTTCCCCACGGGGCAGCGCCTCCTGCTCAGGGTCCTGACCCCCCAATAGGATCCCTGCAGACCTTGGTCATCCTCGCTGCCGGAGTCGTCTCCGTCGCGGCCGTGCCTGTGCCTGCGGTAGATCTTGGCGATGCGGGAGTCCAGCAGCGAGGTGGACTTGCGCTTCTGCACAGGGAGGAAGGGGAGAGGGAGGAATTTAATGAGTTCATAAAGTGGAACAAGGAGCAGGGGGCAGTGTTCACGTTAGCCGGCTATAGCCGGACATTGGCCGATTGCACACACGCATGGCCGGTATAATAAAATGTAAACGGCCCACATGTCCGAGAAAAAGAAGCAAGAAGTTCGCATTTATGTATGAATTAATCAGTAGCATATGAAAACCAGTAGCGGTTCCTGGCCGAGCTCACCAGTGATGCAAACACGAACGTGCATTCATGAACGCGCGCAGTGCACCCGCACATGCATACACATGTCACTCAGTGGCCACGCTGTTGAACGCTGATTGGCTGTCATCACGCGTAATTCGCGTCAAAAGGTGAAATATTTCAACTCGAGCGAATTTGTCGCGGCACAAATCCTCGAGAACGCGCTCGCCTGTGCATGGCGAAAGTGTGGCGCGACAAATCAAAACTTGTCGCCAGTTTTCCCTTCTCGAAAAATTCGCCCGATACGCGTCTCTACGTTCACTTTGTATGGGATCTTGTCACCCCGTCGCGTTTGGTGTGAAATCTTTCCCGACTGGGCAAAGCTGGCCAAAATCGCCAGTACAATCCCTGTGTCCAGTGTTCCTGCGGCACGAGCCTTTTCTCTCCAAAACAGGATTAAAACATCCATCAGAAACCGCCTAGCTGAGGAAAAGGTGACGAGGCTGATGCGCATATCGAGCCTTGGGCCGGGGTTGAAAGACTTCAACTTTTCGCGAGCAGCGGAGCACTTCCATGCCATGAAGTTGCGCCGAAAGTAGCCTGCAAGAATTGCAATTATCAAATTAATTATTTTTTACCCGTTTACCATATTTGCCGAGAGAATGGAGTTATGTTTTTTTTGCCTAGGCTAATTTAATAAATGGCATTTATTGAAGCAACTTAGTTTGTGTCGTTTATCGTTTAAATGTGGACTTTTGGTAATCATTTAATTATTTGTGAATAACGTCCGGAAGATATTCCAAATGTCCGATATTCTGGAAAAGTCTAGCGTGAACGCTTAGCAGGGGAATGAGCGTCTTTGAGTGTCTAGAAAAGCGCTATATCAATTCAATCCATCATTATTATGAGGTTGAGGAGATGAAGGAAAGGATAGGACTTACCAGCGGGAGTGGCTTGTTTTTGTCTCCTTTAGGAGTCTATGAGAAAAGATAAACAAGAGGTTAATGGCTAACAAAGCATCCATTTTAATTTGTTCTCACCCCCGGAATCAAATCCCTCATCTGCAACGCCACACAGCATGTGGGGGAAAATGCATAATGAACGCAGAAGCAACATCAGACAAACGGGGGGGCCAAGCAGACGACACAGGCTCAAAGTGTTGAAGACCACCGCCTCACAAAGCATAATGAAAACAGGCAGATGTCGGCTGCCCACTTCTCCTCCTCCTCCTCCTCCTCCTCATGGCCCCTCCTCTTGGGCTGCGTGGGACGCCAAGGGAACAGAGGGATGAGGTGGTCACAGGGGAGCAGACTACAGAGGGCCGGCACTGAGCCACTGTTTGTTGACCAGCACAATAGGAAATGTATCTCAACCATCTGAACTAGTGGACTGATGAAAACCAGCTAAAAGAGAGCAACAACACAACACAAGCCCAGGCCAGGGTTCTTGAAGTGTAACCAGTTGGACTCATTCAGAACACTTCCTCCAAGGTGTATACGAGAGGAGAAGCAGAGTGGGCAGACAGCTGGACGCAGCAGACGGACAAACTGATAAGACGGATGATGAATGGATCATGAATTTTTTTAAGAGAGAGAGTAGGCAGTGCCTCTCACCAGTCTCGAGCTGATTGGCCTAGAAGGCAGAGGTGCCGCAACCAAAAGGAGGGAGGCTGAGGAAGAGGAGAAAGAGCCAGAGGAGAGAGGAAGAGGAGGGCCCCCACCCTGCTGGGCCCCAGCCAGGTCCCCCAGCCAGGTGGAGGGCCCGGGGCCAAGCCGCAGGACCAGGGGCCCTTCGGGGAAGTCGGGCAGTTGCTGACGGCGACGCGGACGGTTAACCAATGACTCGTCACTGCCTGACGACTGATTGTAAAATAGTTAAATAAAATGATGAGGAATGGTCAAACAGTTGCAAAATTCCAGAAATGTCAGTGAATGCAGGAGAAATCTCTTCTAGGTATGACCCACTCCACTAAGGAGGGCGTGAGTTTGAAGAGCACCAACACACAACTGACCTGTCGCTAAGTCACGTCCCCCGTCTTTACCATGACGAACTCAGACAAACAAACATATGGAAACACATGGAAAAATGTCAGCTGACAGTCTATCAAAGCAGGTTTTGGAGAAATTTTGGGGTGAAAAAATATTTAATTACTTCCAGGACCAAGCGAAAGGGACTACATTATGCTATTGAGGGGTATATTCAGAACTTTAAAATACATACAGAAGGTAACAAGCTTAAATTTGGTCAGTTGGTATTCTCGCCTGCCGCACAGTCTGATCCACAGTACACTGGGTTACACTTTTTCTTGCCCCGTTGTGGTTTGGGAAAAGGGATGAAATATACCCCATTCTGCAGCCTCTCAGGATACCGACTGTCCATGTTACATGTACCCCAAGCACATCGTTTGACCATGTTTATTTTTTATTTTACACAAACAACATAAATCCACCATTAAATTGTTATATTATGCCTCCTCCCTGTTGTTTTCAATGGAGTTGTCTGAGCAGATGTCCGAGTATAATTGAGGCTGGAAAGTCATTGGCTCTTCTGCTTTCTAAGGCTGGAGCTTAGCGACAGGTCATTTAGCCAGCTCACTGCTATCATCTTTACTGTTCGATATATTTATACATAGAAAACTAAAAGCTAGAAATGATAATACAGAGGCAAGCCTCAATGAAATGGACACATCATCACATCCTTCCACAATACTGAGCAGCTTCTCTTAATAGGTAGGATCCGAAATCAATGGCATTGTTGGATCAGTGGCACCAATTTCTTCTCCAGACTGCTCATGCTCGCCTGATGTTAGGGCTGTTGATGTTTTATTCATGTGATCGAGGTGTGTTACCCTGCTCAGATTCTGACACTTTTGGCTCCAATGTTGGCTTGTTATGCAAAGTTCTGCAAACACTTCCATAAGGCACGGTTCTATAAGTACACTCTAATCTTCACTTGCCGTTGATATAACAGAGATTCTCAATACTCAAAAAAGCAACAAAGCCATAATTTTGTCACGGAGAAGACTAAGTTTAGGTTGCAACACCAAATGCACAAAGCCATAAAGGTGTCATATAGAAGATTCCCACATTCAAAATCTATAAACGACTTCCCCCATGTCATATATTTTGTTGAGTTGTGTAGTTGCAGTATACCACCGTTTCCAACGATGTGCAAACCCAGAGATTTTGATGTTTATTCACGGTTACAGCCGGTTACATTTGGTCTCATGTCGATGGCTTCATGCCCTTTACCCCCTAGCTTAAGAGGAACACGTAAACACAGTCGTCCAGAGGAGACATAATGTATCGATATGATATTTCAATAACTATATTGCTTGCTGCGATTAATACTTTGATCATAGCCTGATGCCAGCCACCAAGTGAATGCAGTGCTTCACACAAATAGACTTAACTTGGACGAGTCATTATTAATTATTTTTTTATCCTATATTATCTGTCCTGCAAAAAAAGATGAAGAATATTGTTTCCCATACACCGACTATTTTTTTATAAACGGTGTTTATGAATAGCCCCTCTTCTCTGGGGACACTGTTCCAAACGAGATTCATAGAGGAATTATTGTTGTTGACATTTCCCACAGAGAAGACGGCTGAACAAATTCATTAATAAATGCAATCAAGATAAGGGATTTCAGAGAAAAATAAACTTGAGTTGAATACACTGAATACGTCTAAATCTCAACGAGTAATCGTTGACTGGTTTTGCAGGGGCTTTATTTAGGGTGAAAAAAGCTTACAGTAGTTTCCACTAGTGTACACAACAGTAAAATCTGTTTAAGCCGTTTTATTTACAGTGTATTTTAAGTCAGTTTAACCTGTATTATATAGTCTATGTTAAGTCAGTTCAACCTGCATTATATACAGTCACACTAGAGCTCCAATGGCCACAGAGTTCTTTACCTGCTGGTAACTGTTGTAGAGCTAGCGGGATACACTTAAAAATAAATAAAAAAGAACGTCTTTCAGCAGTAACGGTGGTGAACACAACAACTCCCATGATCCCACACTACCTCTGAAATCATTAAACTACATCTTTGTTTTGGTTGAGTGACCCCTAATGGCAGAACTACATATCATACCTTGACAGTGCATTTCAATCAACGTATGGATGGATGGATGCAAGTATGTATGTGATGTGATGTAATGAAATGTCACGCCCGGCTCTCTCCCTACTGGCCTGCAGGGGGAGCTGTCCTGGTTTGAGATTATGGCTGATGGGCTGCTGATTGGAGAGAGCATAAAGCTAGTTCCTCCAAGGCAGCTCACTCTCTCTGATCTGCTGCTCTGGCCATGCCTCTATGGGAGCTGGCTGCAGCGCCTATCTCTTCTCTCCCCGCATCTCCTTTCTACATTGCATTGAATCATGCTGACTTGAACCCCACTTTTGGTTCGCCTAAATTACTGATATCTTTTGAACTTTGATCTGATAATAATTATTGATTTAAAATGTAACATCGGTGTGGACTTCCTTTATAATTTCTTCCTTGAGCCATGTGGTTCTGACAGTATGTATGTATGCATGCATGTACACATCTTCATACCTCTTGGTCCGTGATCCCCAAGACACACTTTGGACATTCCCAACAGCTGGGTAAATCGCTGTTCATCACTCCATCTCCTTGTACCTGAAGATGGAAGAAAATAAATTACATTGAAAATAAAGAAAGTAAAGATCCACTACATATTCTTTAGGACAGCTCAATATGTTTCTTATAAGGACGCCTGGCTACTTGGTCATGAATACAACTACATTTAGAATGTATGATGGAACTCAGAGGTAATGTTATTAATGGTTATCAAGGTGTGCATTAGAGTAGAAATTATGATGGAAAATATTGGAGGCTTCTCAGCCAAACTGTTGGAATATTGGTAGAGAAAGAAACGCATCAGCAGGGAGGAGGGGCAGGCTCCGGGCCCTGTCCCTTTGTTCTCCATCAACGCCTCAGAGGTTCCTGAGTCTCCTAGCAACGTTGACGCTGGGTGCCTGCTCAAGCAGCCCTGTCTGACCTGTTTTTGTTCGATTTTTTTACATATACTATTTTAATCCAGATAATTTTTCCACAAATCTTGTGGAATCGTTAGATTAGCTGTACAGTTTTAGGCAGTTCTCATTTTCACTATGTAATTGCTTTGATTTAGTTTAATTTGATTCCTTTTGCGCTGCATGCTTAGTCGCGCATACACTTTCAAATTATGCATTGATCACAGTGGCATTAAATTAGGCTGAAGCGAAGCTGACAGTGTTTTCCGGGACTGACAGCGGAATAATTTCATCGTTGCTGTTGCCGTGCTGCTGACAAGGACATCTAATCATCAGATTGGTTGATCATCAGCTGAGTTGGTTGGCCGGAACAGGAGCGCTTGGCGTGATACCCGCTCCATCTCCAACCCACACATTAACTGGGCCTGTTGATTGTGTTGGGTGGGGACTTTGTGTTGTTGGTCATGAAGACCTTAAGTTACACTGCCTCTGAACTGTTGCGATTTTCCTCCTATGCCACCAGCGGGAATTGGCCTATCCCATCGGAAACCATACATTCATCGCGGCTCTGGTTGCATCTCCCGGTGCGCCACTAAAACCGACCCTTCCATGCCCAGTGTCTGCAAATGGCCCTCCACTCAGCATAGCACCTTCCGGCAACAACTGTCCAGGGAAACATCACACTCAAAACCTAGCAGATCGGTGCCATCCTATGCCCTCCTTTCCCGCACATCACCGGCCTCGGACCGCCTTCAAGCTGGAGACGGTTACACTTCCAGCCTATGGCCTAACGTGCATGCTGCACATCAGCCGCAGTATCGTGACATTGAATTATTATGGATTATTACACGGGTCTTCTCGATGCCATGGAATGCTCCGTTCACTTGCATGGGCTAGTGAATTATATTATACAATTCACCGTTGCAAAGTATAATTGACCGCTGTCAAGGAAAAGTTTTTTGCCTCTAATGACGTCTTTAGTAGCACTCTGCAAGTAGTCCGGTAACTTGTCAAGCCCAGCGTCTTCGGTTGCTACGCGACGTCAACGTCTTTGGCGGACTATTTCACTGCTGATCATCACTACGAATGCTGGTAACGAATAAATTGTATAAAGACACACCATGTGAAGTAGCCATGTAATAAGCGGGATAATGTATAGAACGTCGCCGGTCATTATCGAAAATAATCCCCTTCAGGGCGAAGCAAGACACCTTCGCTGCGAGTCGGTGTCCTGTTCGCCCTGTCGGGGCTTATTTTCCAGATAATGACCGGCGTTCTATACATTATCCCTTACTTATTACACGGCTCTTCTCAATGCTGTAGACTGCTCCATTCACTTGCATGAGCCTTCCCAACGTTCAGCTGTCAATTATTTTTGTTTATTACACGGCTCTTCTCAATGCAGTGGAATGCTCACGTCCAGCATATTTGACCGCTGTGAAGGAAAGTGGATTTTTTGCCTCTGATTCACGTCATCTGTATCACTCTGCAGTCCGGTAACTTATCAACCCCAGCGTATTCGGTTGCTAAGCGACGTCAACGACTTTGGCAAACTATTTCTCTGCTGATCAACGCTACGAATGATGACAAATACATTGGATAAAGACACACTGTGTAAAGTTATTTTGTCGTTTTGCCAAGTAGCCATTACTAGTAATACCAATGCTCTTTTGCTGGGATAATGAGGCATCAGACAATCAAGTCATTTTAGCCTGAAAATACATAGGTAAAAAGCACCAAAGCAGGTTGCTAGTACCATGGACAGTATCAGAACGATTACCTCTTGAACTAAATGGATGTGGTAGGCTACACCACGGGATGCATCTGCAGACCACTGCCAAATAAATAAAGGTAAGACGCGATATTTATTGCTTAAGATTTTCTGGTGCTGATGCGAGGACTTTTGTGTTTTTTGCACTCAATTACAGACGCTTTTATCCAAAGCGACTTACATCGGTTAACACACACATTGACACACCGATGGCAAAGTCAACCATGGAAGGCGACAGCAAGCTCGTCAGGAGCAGTTGGGGTTAAGTGTCTTGTTTACACAAAGTGACTTTTGGTCATTCTTGCTTTGCTTGAATTCTGGAATAATTGTGGGGGGGAGTGCATGAGTTTTGGTCAGAATTCTGATTTAGGCTAGATTGAATGGAATGCATGTTGTGAATTGAGAACATCCAGCTCATGATGTGATACAGCGTTCAGCTGTGCAAGAAATATTTTTTTCTTTTTCAATCTTGACGACTTTTGTAGTGCTGTGCAGCGTTGCCACAGTTACCTTGAAAAAGTAATCGGATTACTGATTACTAGTTACTCCTTAAAATAGTAACCAAGTTACTTTATTGATTACTTGATTTTAAAAGTAACTAAGTTAGATTACAAGTTACTTTAACACCCCCTGCCGCCTCAAAATAAAAAATTACAACTGGTTTTGCCAATACTAACTTTTTGTGTCAAGGTCGACACTCGCCTCTGATAGAAGTCTTTGGAGACTTATGCTTCACACGCACACGCAATCTCACACAAACAGACAGACAGACACATACACACCACTCCATCGCTCTTAACACCAATCGGTGACTTTGATGAGTAACTTTAATTTGATTACTGGTTTGGCAATAGTAACGCGTTAGATTACTCGTTACTGAAATAAGTGGTCAGAGGCCAGTAACGCGTTACTAAGTAACGCGTTACTGGCATCCCTGGTGCTGTGTAGCCACACGTTTGCCCCTTCTGAACTTAAACACGCAGTTAATTTCCTTTCCTAGCTCCTCTTGTTTATGTTGGTTGCTTAGCCATGTCATGTCACGTTGTCAACATTGGATACATGGAGCAGAACATAGTGGGTCACATGTCCGATGCTTTTTGGAAACGTTTTCTTTATAAATCGTGCCAGACAGATTTTGCATACATTTTATTCCTTAGTAATTAGCTACATGGGTATGCCGTCTTTCAGAATCTTTCATTACCGGCACTATAGAGAGAAAAAAAGAGTGCATCCTCATTGTACCCATCACTTCTGAAATGCACTTCAGAATGCGTCTCTGTCCCCATTTCAAACCAAACTGACGCCCATGATAGCAAACAAGACATTTATTCTTAATGATTTATTTAACTTCCATATACTTGATCTGCTATGTATCATTGAAACCAGGTTAAATGTCAGTGAGTCCATGTCCTTATTCTAGCTTTGAAATTAACATGCTTGCTTTCAACCGTTCTCACCCAGTGTTGTTTGTTGTGATCTACCGTCCACCTAAATGTGACAAGGATTTCTTAAGTGACTTTACCGATCTCCTAGCTGGGCTTATGCCAAAATATGATGGGGTGCTCATTGTCGGAGACTTTAATATCCATTTTTGCTGCAATGCTATGCCAATGGTCAAAGATTTTTTAAGTGATATTGAATCCTTTAATCACGTACAATCTATTACGGATCCTACACATAGGCATGGACATACACTAGATCTTGTTCTTTCATGTGGTATTCCTGTTAATAACATCAATGTATGCCCTGCAACCTTTTCTGATCATATGCCTATTATCTTTGAGATCCCCTTCCCCAGTAGAGTTAAACTCCCTACCGAGCGCTTAGTTGCCGCGCGATTAAACCTTTAACTGCAACTGAATTTTCAGCAGCTTTCAACGTTGCTGAAGCCTATTCAAGCACTCCGACTAACGGAGTAGGTGAGTCAATCTATGAAGAAAAAGGGCTTAACCCCAAAAAAATTGATACAAAAGGTTTTTCAATGGATTCTAGTAGTATTTGGTGTGCTGAATAACATACTAAAAGTATACCAAAATATACCTCCCAGAAAGCCCTCATTTCCAAGATGGCGGCCGAAATGGCGGCGGGGAGCTTGAAATGGCTATATCTCAAATTGAAAAAATGTTGCAAAGGAATTTTCTAGGAAAATACACCTTCCGGAAAGGCTTCATTTTCAAGATCGCCTCCAAAATGGTGGCCGGCCAAGCTTAAAATGGCTATATATATCAATAGAAAAAGATTATTCGAATGATTTTTCACTTGATTCTGGTACCTGCAAATATTCTTGTGAACATACTAACAATCTAGGAAAATATACCTCCCAGAAAGGCTTCATTTTCATAATGGCGTCCAAAATGGCGGCCGGGAGCTTAGAATGGCTATGGCCGTTTCTCAATTCGCGTACTTGTGCGTGCTCGTGTTCTCGTGGACTCGTGAAACGTCATCAGTCGTTGCCCGAGCACTGTTCCAATTCGAAGCACGCATCAAGCGAGTACTGTCGTAAAACCCGGAAGTATTCTTGATGCGTGCTCGATCTCGCCGTTTCACCGAGCATGCATCGGAGGTGGCTCGTGTGTACTTGCAACCGCTATAAATCCTAGAATGCATTTCGCACTCGCAGCAGTACGATGGCGGACAATAAGGAGAAGACGCACAACTGTAGCTTAAGTTACTCTTAACTTATATAGAGGCTGGGATTTTGTTTGATATCATTTGTTGATATTGTTCAGTAGTATATGCCTAAATGAGGCCGTAGCACAGTTAACGGACGAGCAGAGGTGGTGACGTCATCGAGTCCGTTGCTGTTCCAAATGCAGGTACGTACTCGCGTGCTCGCAAGTCTGTGCTTGAAGTACGGACTTGCCAAGTCCGTACTTGCAAGTCATCGAGTCTGTAGTACGCGTGCTAGGAATTGAGAAACGGCCTATATCTCAAATGGAAAATGTTACAAAAGAATGTTTCAACTGATTCTGGTACCTCTATACATTAATAACGTGCGACAAATCTATGTAAATATAACTGTTAGAAAGGCATCATTTTCAAAATGACTGCCTGTAAGCTTACATTGGTTAAATGGTTAAAATTGGTTACTATTCAAACTAGAAAGGTGGTGTTGGTGTTGAACAACATAAATGCCACACTTATTGTGGTCTTTATTCATCATCTTCGGGCTCCTCTGGAAGAAACTTGTTACGTGGATTGTCACATTCCTTAAAGGGGTAGTTCGGAATTTTGGACATAGGGCCTGATTCCCAACTGAGCATTGGTATTCTTTATCACTGGAGACAGTTTCCAACACATTTCATTCAGTCCTTCTAGTTGCAGAGTTCGCTCGTGCTAGGCTAGCGCACGGCAACGGGCAATGCTAGCCTGCTATTAAAAACACCAACTCCACAGTACACCCGAGGTAAATCAATTATAACGCCAGACTATAGATTTAAATGTCTGTGTTGATAGAATAATGTTAGAAATAAAACTAACCTTGCATCGCATGAATCATTGAGGGACTACTTTCTCAGCAGAAGCGGAACTATGCGCCGGTTAGTTTTGTAACCGAATCACGACCGAAGAACGTAAACAGAGAAGCGTGGGACAGAAGCGAAATTGAAGGACTAGGCAACATGGTGGTTCAGTGTGCTTTTAGAAATTGTAGAAATAAACGCTACAGATGAGCACCACAAAGTTTCCACCAATTTCCAGTGCAAGATCCAGAAAGGACTCAACTGTGGCCTGTTGCTGCTGGCTTGGACATCAAAACACCGGCTCGTACATGTACGGTTCGTTGGATACAATAAATTCCTCATAATCGTCTTCAAAAGCAGATGCATCGCTAAGTCCTCCAAACGTGGCCATATCTTGTTAATTGAATACGCTAATAGAATTCCTTCGTTCACTGTACTCTGCGTTTGTAGCAATGACAGCGGCAGGTAAACACTAGAGCCGGTAACCTAGGTATCAGTCCGCCGCTGCCGTAGCCTACTACCAGGAATATAACACTGCTGCTGAGACCCAGCAATTCCCTCAAAATGCAATGCAATGCAAGGTTGGTTTTATTTCTAACATTATTCTATAAACAGACATTTAAATGTATAGTCTGTCGTTATAATTGATTTACCTCGGGTGTACTGTGGAGTGGGTAACACTGTTTTTAATAGCAGGCTAGCATTGCCCGTTGACGTGCGCTAGCCTAGCACGAGCAAACTCTGCAACTAGAAGGACTGAATGAAATGTGTTGAAAACTGTCTCCAGTGATAAAGAAGACCAAAGCACACTTGGGAATCAGGCCCTATGTCCAAAATTCCGAACTACCCCTTTAAGCTGACATGGTCCACAGACAGTAGTACAAGGTAGTCCATATTTTCTGCAAGAGCAGCGGAGTGTCTTACAGGAAGTGGTACAGTCATAATGAATGACGTTCAAGAGACTGTCTGGAGCAACATTCATTGTTGACATGAGTTGGACAAATCTATTGTCCTGCAGGCTCCACCCCCAGTTCAGGGCATCCATACCATATTCTGTTCCCATCCAGACCATGACCAGGTAGTATGCTCTACGACAGTGAAATTTGGTCGCAGATTCAGTTGGTGGCAGACGTTCAGGCGTTACAGTTGATTAAGCTGAGACAACCTTCTTGCTGAAAATGTTGTATTGCATTGCTGCAAGGGAATCTGTGCACTTTCCACCAAAGAGGACAGCCATTACTTGGCACCCAAGGTCATCGATCACCTCTGTGGTCTGGTTTGGGACAATGAATGCATTGGCACAAGATCGAAGGACAGGATCCCCTTTTACAAGCTTCTGGAAAGCAGTCTTTTTGCCAACCCCGAAGATCCGAGAAGTTGTGTCACAGCCAGTGAGAGCATGGATGAACATCAACTGAGAACACACATCGGGCCCTATCTTGCATCCGGCGCAAGTGACTTAGTAACTGGCGCATGTGTCGTTGCTAGTTTACAACTGGCGCAGAGCGTTCTTTTCCCACCACCGCCACTCGCCGGTAAATTAGGGATTGATCATGCGCCCCAAGGGGCGGTTCGGCGGAAGGAGGAGGCGTGTTCTGGCGCAAACGGTATTTTGCCTTTTCTGAATACCATTGCGCTACTGACCAGGAAATACCTGGTTTAAATTCAGTGGCGCGTTGTTCAGATGCTATTTTAAGGGCGCATGCATACATGCGCATGCGATGCATACGGATTGCTTGTGCACCTCACGCATACACTTTGCTTCTCCCATCTACCTATCCACACATTCTTGGTAAATTATTTGGGAAAGAACAGCTGATGCAGCGGTAATAAGTTGTACTTTTAAATCAATGCATCTGCAAACACCGCACAGCAAACACATATTTTCTTGACAGAGACATCGTGTAGGCCTACATGCCCATAACTTTTAGGATTGATGAGTATTTGATCGTGAAAAACATTGTTTTACCGCGAGTGAGTGTTAAAAAGAATGAATGAATGCGGGCGCGCGTGTGTGCTCTGTTTAAACACACGCAAACTAAACACGTAACGCATAATACAATCAATGGCAATGTCTATTACCACGGGGACACATGCATATTAGGATAGCATACAATACTGATAAGAAATAATGTTTATAATGTATTGCGTATATCATTAAATAGAACCACAGTTACCGCATATCATATGTTATATCATATACGTTTTCTTTGCCGAAATTTATTTGAGGACTCAGTATTTCTGAAGTTGTGGAAGAAAACCCCTTATTCCATGTGTGAATTAGGCCATATTATTTGGCAATAAACTGAGCCATTTGCAGTTTGAAATTCATGTGCATCTGTCTCATCGGAGACTGCAGACGCGCTGTCAAAATATCAACTCGTCCGATTCAAATGCGCTCATGGCTCTTAAAGGGGATGGGAGCTGGCACTCTCATTGGTTTGTTGGACGTTACGCCCAAACCACACCTACGGGTAACTAGGCTGCTTCAGACCAACCCTTTTGACACTTGCGCCGCGACGCAAGTGTCATTTATCCGCCTGTAAAATAGCGATAGCGCCGTAGAACCGCCCACAAAGCTACTTGCGCTTTGCGCTTCCCACTTAAAATAGGGCCCATCATGTCCAAGTACTACTTTTAAATGGTTTACGGCATACACTTTAAAACTGCCATCAGCTTTTGACTTGTCTGATCTGAAATAAACGCCCTTACTATCTCTCTGTGCATAGTGAAGTAGTAAGACAAGGAGATCTGTATCTTCTCCAATCAGCGTAGTGGTGTGAAGAAGAGATGATTCCACTGCGGCCCTTACGATGTCTACATCAGCATCTCCAATTGAATTGACCACAGTGCAACCCCTTTCTTTCAGTTCATCGCTTATCATTTGGATCAGCCTCGGTTTATTCAGATCTCTTGACAGGAACTCCTCCTTACCTGAGAACTCTGTCTCAGCAGGGAAGTTGACAATGGGATGAATATTGTTTCCTCTTCTTTGATGTGTGTTGTCTTTAATGGATGGCCCATCCCCACAGCCATCGAACACAATGGTGGTAGCTGAGCCATAATGTTGGATGGTGAAGTCTGCATATGACTGCGCAATTTTACCGTAGCTTTGTCCGTGCTTCCATGGTATTCGGTGAAGGAGTGAACCTCCATCAAGAACATAATGATCTGTTTCTGGTACAGTATCTAGGATTGCATCACTTGCATGATCACAGATTGCGTGTACAAGTTGTGGTTTATCAGCCTTGCGGAAGATGTTTCCAGCTTCAAAGAGGGCAGGAGGGAAAGGACTGAGTTCGTAACACATAACCTCCTCCAATGATGGCTCTCCAGTTTGGGAGACAATCAGGAAATGTTGAAAAAGAAGTGCAGAATCAATTGTTCAATCAGGAGCAACCTTGATAGACGATTTTTGTCCAAGGGTTATGGCTTTATCTTTTCTACTAAATGAGAATGTGAATGCAGGCTGTCCAATCATTTTGTGCATGATATTGCGTCCAACAGAGTCATAATCATGCACGTTCACTCCGTCCTCAGCAACAACACCTGTAACAACATTCCTTAAAGAAGAGTCTGGAGAGAAAGGTGACCATATAGCAAGTTTTGAAGTGATCTTCTCCAGGTCAGCAGCATCCCTTTTCATCCTTGCCTCTGTTGAGTCCTTGTGCTGTTCTGATGTTGTGTACGTCTGGTTTGTGAACTCCTGCATTGCGGTGTTGTACTCTGATGTTATGCACTTTGACATGGTCCAAAGGGCTCTCTGATTGTCAGTCATTCCACTTCCATGCGTCATACCACCTGTAGTCTTCAATGACCTCATCAATGTCGTCTCGATGACAAGATCTGAGCTGAGGCCTGCCCATGACTGGCTGCTGCGACTGATAACATGAAAACTAGGGCTTTAAAAACTAGGGATTTATCGGCCTGCCGATTTAATCGGCCGATTATAGCCTTTTTGAAAATAATCGGCATCGGCCAAAAAGACGCCGATTACAACCGATTTTTTTTTTAATTTTTTTTTTTATAAATGTTATTGCGCTTAGTATCCTGCAGATTGCGCTCCTACTCGCCTTGCTAACTAACAACTTTAGCTGGAGTAAAAAAGAGGAGATTGAATTTTACCGTACAACATGAAAGCACGCTCGCTCAGGCAGCTGTGCCTGTTTTTCTTTAGGTCCCAGGCCATGTTAATTTGTTATACTGTAGACTCTAACGGTGAGACCATACTGCTCAGCACGCACGTGTTAGTCACTGCTCACGAGCGCAGCACATTGGGAGTTAGTTATTTATTTATTTTATATTTTACATTACACTCATTTTTGACTGTAAATGTATTCTAAAACACTAAAAGGTTCTGCACTCAATTCACATATACGTCAAAAGTGTTTAAAGTATATTTAAGGTATCAAAAACTACGTTTTATATGTTTTTTTTTTTTTTTTTTTTTTTTTTTTTTTTAATCGGCCGATTAAATCGTAATCGTAATTTTTCTCTGAAAATAATCGGCATCGGCACTCAAAAATCAATATCGGTCGGGCCCTAATGAAAACCCATTTGAATTTTCTGAACACATCTGGGTGGTTGATGTGAAGCTGACTCATCTTTTGGACATAAAAGTGTACAGATTTCAAGTACTTGTAATGCCCAGCCGCAGCGAGAATCGGCATGCAGTCAGAAACAGCGCGTAGGTGCAAAAGCCAAGAACCTGTGCGATCTGCCGTTGATGACCTTGATGACCTAGCAACTTCTAACATGTTTTGGTAATTTAGCCACAACTGACTTGTCTTGGATCGACCACACAGTTCCATCTTCCTTTTCCCCAGCTCTTCATTTATTCTAATGAGGGTCTCTGATATAAACACTGTTTCTATTGGCATTTCACCCTTAACTAGTGAGGTATACATAGCTTCAGACTGTTCAACCATTGTTGCGAATCCATGACTTTCATCAATCATCTCTGACACCAGCGGTTAAGACATTTGTCTACAAGAAGATGGCCACGGAATGCTCTCTGAACTGATTTGCCAGTCATGATATGGGCTACTGAATTTTCCCCAGACTACTCCTAGAATGTCCTTAAGTCCTGTGCCATCCATCAGTGTACCAATCGCTCCTAGCAAATTCATAAATGTGTGAAATCCTCCTAGGAGCAGGACAATGGACTTGAGGTGACTACACTGTGGTGAATCTATGATTATCTCTGCTGCTTTCCAGTACAGCGGCTGGTCGAAGGTAACTACTGGGGCAAGGTGGTGCTTGGATGCAAGATCACACATGAACTCCAGTGTTGAAAGAATGCATGTTTTGTCTCCGGAGTTCCTGTCTATCATGGGTAAGTATCTCACTGAAGACTGCCCTGGATGTTCATTTCCCTTGTGCACAATGCGCATCATCCCCTGCCAACTTGGTGTGGCCTGTTTGAAATTGAATGATAACTCCCAAAGCAGATCAACCATCTTGTTAGATTCTGTGAGTCTTGGAAGTTCTTTGAATGTTGTGTCTCTGCAAAAGTGTTTGGCAAAGTGATTATCTATTATCGCAACTTTTGAGCTCTGTACAATATTCAGTTCATTCACTTTGAACCTCGGGATCCTTTGGTTTGTCTTCTGTCCTGGTGTCAAGGCAGCTATCATGCCCATCCAATGAAATGTCCCCTTCCCATCAATTGTTAGAATGTTGTGATCTACATTGTCTGCTGCAAATAAGACGGTTGTGTTCGACACATCAATATCGTTACCAAGCATGTTGGGAGCATTACAATTTGCGGCATTCGCTTCAAACCTCTGCAATTCAGCATAGGAAGAGCAGAATCCCATCTTATTCAACGTATCTAAAATGAACCTAGATCGGTTTAAATGGTGCATTTGCACTGCAAGGCCAATTTGCAAAGGGGCAAGTACAGCTCACGGTCGGGCTGCTTGTACAATTGTCATTATGTCACTTTTTATGAGTTTTGCGGCTGTTTCAAGTAAGCGTCCCTTCTCAGACCTTTCTGTTTCAGGTAAGCGTTCATCCCTGTTTTGTTTTGTGTTGTTGAAGTAGGATCTGAGGATGTCTGATGTTTTCTCTCTTATTGTAACAATACAATCTAAGCCATCTCCTTCTGCAATAAATATGCTATTCTCATACCGTTGCATCAGCAGTGTTTTTAGGTATTGATTACCATATGGGATGGAATCAGCATTAGACAAATACTCTTGCATTTTACACCTAAGTGCATAAACAGTCAGCTGTCCATCATCATTCAATTCAAAGTAAGCACACATTTTTGAGAAGGCTTGTTCTTGGTCCTCATTCTTTGGCCTTCCATCCTTCCTCCGCTTTGGATGACAATCAGGCTGAAATTGCGTGGGAACATCATGGTCACACCGGAAATGTGTGCTACAAGCGTATGATACACGCAGTCTGCAGCCTGTAGATCACTACGATAGTATTCAATTCTACATTTGACTTTTAATGACCACTCATCATTTCGTTTATCACAGCTTTGCAATATAGACTTTGCAAAGTTGTCTGTTTTCACATAACTGTAGTCGGCACTTCCTTCATGGACATTTGTGCCGCAGAAAAGGCAATCAGTTTGGTTATTAAATGGATCTTCAGACTGCCTAGTAGTCCTTTTATTGGTACTGGAATCACTGCTGTGTTTCTTCTGTAAATGTAAATAAATCTGTCGACTATTTGTGTACAATCTGCGGCACTCTGGATGTACTTTCATGCCAGCAGTAAAAACAATACTGTCACCTCTTTTAACACTAGCTTCATTGATTCCATCAGCACCCTTCTGACGAATCTCAACTAAATCACTTCCATCTTCCAATTTGCAAATGGGACAGATGCACTCATCTTGAACCTAGCGATAAAGCAAGGCAAGGTGGAAGCCTTTAAAAAGGCTGTAGTTTGAATGAATCGAATATGCTGCCGCTGCCCAAGTTAGGACTTTACTCGAAGTAAGTCTAATGGCAAATGAACAGAAAATGAGAAGCAGAGCAAGTCTTATAAAGAAGACACTCCCCCTTCCACTGTGTGTGTGTGTGTGTGTGTGTGTGTGTGTGTGTGTTTTAGAGAGAGAGAGAGAGAGAGATTTTCTCGCACAAAGCACGGGAACCTGTCCCTTCCCGCAGTCAAAGCACGGGAACTTGTCTTGCTTCCGCAGTCCAAGCACGAGAACCATGCTCCCCTATTCCATCAGGCAGTCATTTTGAAAATGATGCCTTTCGAGCAGTTATATTTACCTAGATTTGTCTCACGTTCTTTATGTATAGAGGTACCAGAATCAGTTGAACCATTCTTTTGTAACATTTTCCATTTGAGATATAGCCATTCTAAGCTCCCGGTCGCCATTTTGGACGCCATTATGAAAATGAAGCCTTTCTGGGAGGTATATTTTCCTAGATTGTTAGTATGTTCATAAGCATATTTGCAGGTACCAGAATCAAGTGAAAAATCATTCGAATAATCTTTTTCTATTGAGATATATAGCCATTTTAAGCTTGGCCGGCCACCATTTTGGACGCCATCTTGAAAATTAAGCCTTTCCGGAAGGTGTATTTTCCTTGATTTTTAGTATGTTCGTAAGCATATCCAGAGGTACCAGAATCAGTTGAAAATTCCTTTGCAACATTTTTTGAATTTGAGATATAGCCATTTCGGCCGCCATCTTGGAAATGAGGGCTTTCTGGGAGGTATATTTTGGTATACTTTTAGTATGCTATTCAGCACACCAAATACTACTAGAATCCATTGAAAAACCTTTTGTATCAATTTTCTTTCTTTTTTTTCATAGATTGACTCACCTAGAGGTACTGAGGAATTAACCATACTATTATACTGCGCTTCTGAAATTATTTAAGACACTATTGCGCCTTTTAAAACCATGCGTCTTAAAGCTAAACCTCAACCATGGTTAAATGACAACACTCGCACAACCAGGCAAGCATGTAGACGGGCTGAGCGTAAGTGGAAGAAAGATAAATTACAAATGTTCTATGAAATACTTAAAAACAGCCTCTCCATCTAGTAGAAAACTATAAGACAAGAAATTCTAAATACTTTAAGGATATTATATCCAAAAATACTCATAAACCCTGTGTGCTTTTTAACACCATTAACTCTGTTCTGAATGTCCCCCAATCTACATGCACTGATATTTCATCAGATATCAGTGACAAATTCTTAATTTTTTCTGTTGACAAGACTTATGCTATTAGAGCTTCTATCTCTCCCAAACCATGACCCCTTTTTACCTGTCAGCTGCCCAGCAGCTTTTAGCAAGTTTCGTTTTGTTTTAAAGACATTTTTTTATACTACAGGACCTATATCCTATATTCTAAATATCATTAACAGCAGCCTTAACACAGGTATTAGATTAAAGCATGCTATAGTACAACCTCTAACTAAAAACCCCAATCTGGATGCGTCAGTCCTGCCAAATTGTAGACCTATCTCCAAACTTCCATCCCTTTCTAAGGTATTTGAAAAAGTTGTCCTGACACAACTTCAATCTTATCTAGATGCTAAGGGCACTTTTTGAGGTATTCCAATCAGGCTTCAAAGCACTTCACAGCAAAGAAACAGCATTGATAAGGGTTTGTAATGACATCCTATTAGCTACTGATGCTGGTGATTCTGTCACCCTTATTATGCTAGATCTCTCAGCTGCATTTGACACTGTAGACTATAGCTGGGACGACTAGTCGACGTAGTGGACGTAATCGACTTCAAAAATTCATCGACATGAATAATTTGCATCGACGCGTCGCCTCCCCCCCCCCCCCCCACTCTCACTCCAGTCGTGGCGGTAAATATGCACCAGAACGCTAGTCGCCAATCGTTTAAATTCATAACAATGGCGGTGTCACGCCAAATTTGTACCGGGTGCCAAATTTGTACCGGGCACGTCATCAGTTGTCCATTGCCGTTGCTGAACGGACAACTGATTACGTAAGGGTTGTCCGTTGCTGTGCAGGTTTCAAAAAACATTCGCGCTCATGTTGCCAAAGACGAAATTACATAATACAGATAACGGATCGCTAGATAACACTTGTTTTTACTTTATATTTGTATTGTATTTAATTGTTTAATCAAATTTAGCTAGTAAACGGAGTGTTTAAAGCGGGTTTCAAAAAACATTCGCGCTCATGTTGCCAAAGACGAAATAACATAATACAGAAAACGGATCGCTAGATAACACTTGTTTTTGCTTTATATTTGTCCTCATCCTCATCGTCATCCGCTTATCCGGGGTCGGGTCGCGGGGGGAGCAGCTCAAGCAGGGGGCCCCAGACTTCCCTTTCCCGGGCCACATTGACCAGCTCTGAGGCGTTCCCAGGCCAGTGTTGAGATATAATCTCTCCACCTAGTCCTGGGTCTTCCCCGAGGTCTCCTCCCCACTGGACGTGCCTGAAACACCTCCCAAGGAAGGCGCCCAGTGGGCATCCTTACCAGATGCCCGAACCACCTCAGCTGACTCCTTTCTAAGTAAAGGAGCTATGGTTAACGGTCTTGTGTGTTCCAATGGTTTATTAGGTAGACTATCTATTATTATATCTATCTATTATTATTACATTTTTATTTCCTTGATTATAATTTTTTTTTTATTACTGAAAAAAACAAAAAAACAAAAACGGTGTTGCAACACCGAGTAATCAGTGTGGTCTTCAACACCGCTAACACTGGTAATACCGGCAACCCTATGTATCTATAATAGGGATGCACGATATATCGGCAGTGATATCGTTATCGGTCGATGTTAGTCATTTTTTAACATATCGGCATCTGCGCGATAAGTAAAACTGGTCCGATATTAACAGCCGTTATTTATTTCCGTCTAGTTGCTGTTGTGTGTGTTTTTTGCCCATGCGCTGCTTGTTTGGTCATGCGACAGTGTCAGTGACGCAGCCAGAGACGCACGGAGAGGCAGTACAGGAGTGTTTGTCACTTTAACTGAAAATAATCAATGTCGGCGGTTTGGATGGTTTTTACGGTCTCAAATGAAGGTACTCGAATTGCAATATGCAGTAGGGATCGACCGATATATCGGTCGGCCGATATTATCGGCCAATATTCGCGTTTTTTACGTGTATCGGTATCGGCCGATACGCGGCTGATTTTCCCTGATATTTTTTCGCTTTTTTTTTTTAACTTTTTTTACTTGTTCTACCTCACCTGTTTTTAATATTTGTTAAATATTGCTCATCTAATTTTTCTTACTTGTTTTACCTCACCTGTTTTTACTATTTGTTAAATATTGTTTTTTATATTGAAGTTCAATAAATGTTCCTTTTTTTAAATTGAGACTTGTAACATTTGTTATCAGTGTAATTTTTATGATTGAGGGAGCAAAAGCAGTATCGGCTCTAAATATCGGCTCTAAATATCGGTATCGGCGTATCGGAGTATCGGCTAAGGCTGATGAAAAAATATCGGTATCGTATCGGCCCTAAAAAATCTGTATCGGTCGATCCCTAATATGCAGTACTTGCAAAGCCAAAGTAATGCGCGGAGGATGCCGTGTCAAATCATTATATACATTATCGTAGTGAAATACAGTTGTGTTTTATTTGCCGTTCCGTAATCCCATTGAAACGGGAACCGGAACCGAAATCGGCTGGACAGAGAGCGTTTGCCTATCGAGCCCCCTTCCTATGGAATAGGCTGCCATCAGTGATCAGGGACGCTGACTCTGTGGAGCTATTCAAAGGAAAGCTCAAAACGCACCTCTATAATCTTGCATTTGGAGTGTGAAAACGACAGATGCGAAGTGAAGACTACTCTGTTTGCTTGTGCTTTTCTTATTACATTATACATTCCCACAATGTACTTTTCCGTTCTAATTCACTATTCTGTCTGTTCTAGCGTGTTGCGGGTACTGGACTGGATGCCTGGACTCTCCTCATGGATAACCGGCCAGAACCCCATCACCATTTCAATATGATGTGCATGTATTTACCTGTATGTCAATTGTGGCACCCATTGCACTCCTGACCATCCCTGGAAGAAGGGTTCCCCTACACTGCGTTTCTTCTCAAGATTTCTTCCTTGCTGATTCAAGGGAGTTTTTTTCTTGCCCGTGTGGGGGCATGGGTAAAGGGGGGTGTCACAAATATTTGGCCTGTTAAGCCCTTTGAGACTGTAATGGTGATTAAGGGCTATACAAATAAAATTGAATTGAATTTAATTGATATGGTTATATTTGGTTGTAGTCTTTTCGCTCGGTTCTCCGGATCAACAATAGGGCTAGAACTGAGTGAAAAGACTACAACCAACCTCCCTTGATATATTTGATTTAGCCTATTTCACAGATTTGAGTTGAAATTTACTTAAACTTGAAACACTTTTTGTAATTTATTAGACAAGTGTCTGGTTTAAGTTATAAAACCTTACACGAAAGTGCACAAATATTTTGATTTGTGATCTTTATTGTGATTTATGATCCAAACTTTTTCATAGATGCAAGCTGTAAAAGTAGCCTAAAACTAACACTGTTATTAACTTGTGTTTGTTATGGATGCCCTGTAACTTGTTGAAGAAACAATGTATTTCGAAGTTTTGGTAAATAAAGAAAGAAATAACTTTTTCATATTCAGTGTTTATGTGGTACACTCAAAACTAGACCACGATTTCAAGATGTATTCTCTTTTTCGTGAATGTATATGTATAACCGTTGGTCAATAATTGACATTCGTTTTATTTACATTGAGCATTTTTTTTATATAACTTATTATTACGGTATACTTGGAAACGGAAGGGGCGGTACCAAAATGTTTGCGCGGCAGCCCAGACTCCTATGGTTGGGGGGCGTTTCCGCTTCCTCTCCAGACGGATTTCGGAGACCAAGCAAGAGCAGTGCCGCTTCAGTCCTTGTAACCCATGTTACCTGCTTTTCAGGTTTGTACTCCGTGAAACTCACACAAATAACGATTTTCATGAATCTGGATATTTTAGAACAGTTGATAAACTTTGTGTCAAGTTTGATGTCTGTAATATCGAGTTATTAACTGTTGAACTCCTTTGTTGGTTTCGCGCCGAACGGCATTAGCGTGAAATGGCAGTTGGCCCGTTCGCAAAGTATATTATTGTGGAAACACACACTGTAGAGTATGTTTAAGTTTACTTTGGCCCTGAACACCTAACGTACATGTTTAAGAATGTATTTAATGTGATTAAGAGTTCGATGACGTAATGATAAGATATTTTAGAGTAGGCTATAAGAAAAGTGTTGATATGTTTTATAATTAAATGTTTAGTCGGTTTGTTAGACAGGCAAATCCATTGTAGGTCCGACTGTGGTGTAATGTTAATTCCCTAGGGGCTGGTTATTGTCTTGTTATGGTTTATTGTGGTTTAAAGCCAAAATATGTTATTTCTATTATAGGAACAGAACAGTATTTAATTGCATTGTTAGAAAGCTCAAAACAACCAGCGAATAAGCTGAAACAGGAACTTTAACTTTAATGAGGATTTTGATAAAAAGGAGTTCTGTATTGATTTTAAGGTGAACTAAGAGTGGAGAGAAACGGTACATGTGAGCCTTACTTTTTATTGCACTTTTTATGTTTTATTTGCAAAGAGAACTTACAAAGGAATAATAGACAATTTAACAGGCACTTTAACGAGGGAAGAGTTTATATTTATTTATTTATTTATTAATGTGTTATTCATGATAATTGTGAAATGAAGAGACGGATTTCGGAGACCAAGCAAGAGCAGTGCCGCTTCAGTCCTTGTAACCCATGTTACCTGCTTTTCAGGGAGTCCGGTCTCAACTCTATTTGTTACCCCCGTCCTGGCCACTTGGGACCGGTAACAAACTGTGGGGGCTCGTCCGGGATCTCTCCTCTTCACATACATCAGAGGGGCAGATCCAGTGATACCAGAACCGACATCGAGAAGACGAACGCGAGACGACGACGTGACTGTAGACCAGGAGTCAACCTGTGGGTGTCCAGAGTGGGAGGAGAAGGATCTTCACCTTGCCAGGGAGCCGCACAACTGAACCGGGGTCCACGGGGCGTGCGTCATCGGAGAAGCTACGCAATATCATACACCGTAGTGACATTCTATACCACCGAAGCAACGCACCATGGGAACGACACGGAAAGAGCTGGTGTGGAACATCAAACGAGGTTTGTTCAAACTCTCCAGCAATGACCTACACACTGTTGCTAGTGGCCTGTCAACAGAAGTTCATGAAGTCAGCCAATTGAAAGGAGATGAAGAAGGCTGCATAGACTATGTCATCACCTACATGGGGTCTCGGGAGTTGTTAGAGTTTGAGGATGAAGGTATGACTAACTTGTTAATGTTGGATGATTTTGTGTGTAAATTGATTAATGAAAATGTATGTGTTGAGTTGCCTGTTGATAAATGGGGTGATGCTAAAACACACAAGACACATAGTCCTGAGCTACCCACCATCGATGTAGACAACATGTCACAAACTAACCCTCACTCCAACATCACAGTCACACCACAATATCCTCACTCCAACACACACATCCACGCAGCCAGTGGAGGAGCTTAGAAAGATGTATGACGAGGTTGGTGAGCAACTTAGAAAATGTGCAGCCACAGCCAACTCACAGACCCCTGCACCTAACCCCCAAGGTGACTCCATGCCCCAACCACTCCCACACAGGGTATCAGGCACCATGGTTCCCCTGAGAGATCTCCCCTATCTCCAGCGCAGAGAGTTCAAAGTACATGGAGGCCAAATTGGAGACCAGAGCTCTGAGATGAGTTATAGCAGCATCATCAAACAACTCGATGATGGAATAAGAGAGGGCTTTGTGGAGGCAGAGGTTGTACGGGGAGCATTGAGAATCATCAAACCAGGCACCTTCAAAGATATGCTGGTAAATAAAGATGAAATAACTCTCCCTGAACTCAAAGGCTTCCTCAGGTCCCACCTTGGAGAAAAGGCAACAACAGAGATGTTTCAGGAGTTGATGTGTGCCCGGCAGTCTGAACAGGAGTCGCCACAGCAGTTTCTGTACCGCATGATTGGACTTAAACAAAAACTAATTTTCCAATCAAAGCAGAACAATGCAGAGATCTCCTATGAACCCAAGACAATACAAGAAGTATTCCTCCACACTATCTACCAGGGCCTGGGACCAAAGCACACGGAGCTTCGACAGAGATTGAGACCCCTCATCTCCAACAGCCGTGTCACAGATGAGGAAATCCTCGGCCAGGTAATGAGAATACTTAGTGATGAAAATGAGCACCAGCACAGACTTGGCCAACTCCCTCGCCAAAATCCAACACATGCACATAATGCCAAAGTGGAAACCGGAAATTGGCAGGGTAACGACCGGCCACGAGACACAGCTGCGGAGAGTAATAACCCCCCGACCATTCAGCAGCTCAGTGCCCAAGTAGAGGCCCTGACACACATGGTGGCCACTTGAATAGACCAACAGGCAACTAGCATCCAAACAGCTCACTCACCAACACCACCCTCTCGAACCTCGCCTCACCCACTGTCGCACCGTCCTCCTAACTTACCTCCAGACAGACGTCCTCAGTCCCTGCTGAGTCGACCCCCCTTCCAGACAAGGGGAAGAACAGCCCGTTGCCAAAAATGCATTGAACAAGACTTACCGGATTGCAACCACTGCTTTGTCTGCGGAGAGTCAGGACACCGAGCAGTGGGATGTCTAAAGCGGACTACGATTCAGGGAAACGGGGTCAGGTCTCTGCCGAGGGACAGCCAGAGACCAATGCACAACCCCAGTCCCTGCTTGTAAGCCCAAACCCCAAACAGCTCCCAGCACGACCAAAACAAAACACACAACCACCCATACTTACCTGTAATAGTAGCACAAGCTGTAAAATACCCCTAGTTGGTAAGAAAACCCTGCTTAAATGTTCACTCAGTGGATATCCAGTAACCGTGTTGTTTGACAGTGGCTCCCAGGTTAGCTTAATTGATAAAACATGGGCTGATACTTACATTCCCCATCACACAGTGAGGCCGTTACGGGAACTGGTTGATGTAGATTTAAACGTCTATGGAGTAACAGGCCATGCCATCCCCTATAATGGATGGGTAGAGCTCACGGTCAACCTCACAGGGAGTGACGACCCTAATCTCACCATACCAGCCCCCTTCCTAGTCAGCCAGCTGCCAATGCCCCAGCCGTTACTCGGAGCCAATGTAATTGAGGAGATCCTCAAGGGACAAGATGACGCCACAGTGGCCAGTCTCCTACGCGGCGCGTTTGGGTTGGCAGATGAACAAGTGGTTGCCATGGTCAATTACATCCGAGTACCCCCAAAGCCAGATTGTGACCCTGCCACAGTAAGGGTAGGCAAAGACAATATTGTTATTCCAGCTGGGAAAGTAGTTAATGTGTGCTGTCGAGTGCCATGCAACTTCAACACCTCCGACCCCCTTGTCCTGTATGAGCCCACAGAGGAGAACACAGTTTTAGGCCAGCTGAGTGTAGGGGAAGGCCTGCTAGAAATCAATAACCCCCAACGCCCCTATGTCAAAGTGCCCATCTCCAATCACTCAAAGCATGAAATCACCCTGCCAAAAAGAACCACTCTAGGAACCATCCAGCATGTGGCCAAGGTCCTCGAGGCTGACGCACCAGAGTTGAAACAAGTAGGGCCCGCATCAACAGAAGAAGCATCAGCGGAAGTTAACAATGTGGCCTCACCTTCTGAGCCCTGGTCACCGCCTGTCGATATCAGTCACCTTACTACCGAACAACAACATATGGTTAAAGAAGTGCTGTATGCAGAGTCCGGGGCATTCGCTCGTGACAGTAGTGACATTGGGTGTATTCCTTCTCTGAAAATGGAGATCAATGTTAAAGATGACATCCCAACAAATAGAGCCTATGCATCTATCCCCAAGCCACTGTACAAGGAGGTGAAAGAGTATATCCAGGAGTTGTTGGTGAAGGGATGGACCATTAAGTCCCGATCTCCCTATGCTGCCCCTGTCATATGTGTTAGGAAAAAAGATGGCTCATTGCGTCTGTGCATTGACTACCGGCTCCTAAATAACAAAACAGTGGCCGACCGACACCCTCTCCCCCGAATCCAGGATCTCACTGACTCTCTTGGAGGATACAGCTGGTTTTCGATCCTAGACCAGGGCAAGGCGTATCACCAAGGCTTTATCGCCAAAGGTTCAAGATACCTGACTGCATTCACCTATGGCAAGCCGAATTGACATTTATTAACTAAGTTTGACTATCCGGAATTTACATTGTAGATATCAACAACTTCATTCAAGATATCTGTTACGTAGTTGTGACTAGTCGAAACGACAGTTAGAGATATCTGTGACGTAGTTTTGACTAGTCGAAACGATAGTTAGAGATATCTGTAATTCAGTTTTGACTAGGCGAAACTGAATTACAGATATCTGCAATGACTTCACGGAAAACGACATTCAACTCGTCACACATCTTAAATGACAATTGCAGATATCTGTAATTCAGTTTCGCCTAGGCAGAATGAAAGTTAAAGATATCTCAAACGTCATTTGAGTGTTGGGCATTACGTTTTAGATATCCAGAAATACGTAATTTCCCCTTGCCGCCATAATCACAGAAGAAGTGGGTTCATTTCCGAATGGAATAAGAAAGGAGCAGTCATGGCCTTGGCTGTGATTGAAAAGATCACGAGAAAATATGGATCGATGTAATCAGTGAATTGTGTGAATGATGATTGAACGAGGAGCTGCTCCGCTCCCGCTTAAAGTAAACGGTCCTATAATTTGTCATTACAGATATCTGAAACGTCATTACAGATATCTGAAACGTCATTACAGATATCTGAAACGTCATTTCGCCTAGTCAAAACTCGAATTCAAGATATCTATAATTCAGTTTCGCCTAGGCAGAATGAAAGTTAAAGATATCTACAATTGTAGATATCTCTAATCAAAATTCCTTTCAAGATATCTATAACTTGATAATAGATATCAACAACGTCATTTTGACTAGTCGTAACTCCAGTTAGAGATATCTACAACGTCATTTTGACTAGTCGTAACTCCAGTTAGAGATATCTACAACTTCATTTCGCCTAGTCAAAACTTAATTTAAGATATCTGAAAAGGGACATGTAGATATCTTGAATTGAGGTGAATTAAAGATATCTTGAACTGGAATTATGACTAGTCAGAATCAAATTGTAGATATCTCAAACTGGAATTACAGATATCTACAATTCAGTTGCAGATATCCGTAAATCACAAAGTGGATATCCGCAACTGAATTGTAGATATCCGCAATGAGAAACCCCATAGACATGAATGGCGAAAATGACGTAATTTCGCCTAGGAGGAATGTCTTTGTGGATATCTGAAATGACAATTGCGGATAGGAGGAATGTAGTTGAGGATATCCGAAATGTTAGTTTTGACTAGGCGAAACTGAATTGCAGATATCTGCAATGTAAATTCCGGATAGTCAAACTTAGTTAATAAATGACAATTCGGCTTGCCATATTCACCACTCCTTGGGGACTGTATGAGTGGGTCCGGATACCCTTCGGCCTATCAAATGCCCCAGCAGCCTTCCAAAGGAGCATGGAGGAGATGCTCGACACGCTCCGTGACGAATGCTGTATCCCCTATCTGGATGACGTTCTTTGCTTCTCAAGGTCCTTTGAAGAGCATGTGCTAGTCCTGCGCCGAGTCCTTCAAGCCCTTCAACAGCACGGAGTGAAGCTAAAACCAGAAAAGTGTGAGCTACTCCGCAAAGAGGTCAGATATGTTGGACGGCTTGTGTCTGCTGAAGGAGTGAAAGTGGATCCAAAAGACCTTGAAGCAGTGCGGGCACTAAAACACAAAGCACCAAAGACAGTGGGAGAAGTCAGGCAGCTACTGGGATTTCTGAGCTATTATCGAACGTATGTACAAGATTTCTAACGAATAGCAAAGCCCCTATATGATCTGCTAAAGTCAAAAACGGACTCACTGCCACCCACGCTGCAATCCAAGCAACCACGAGGGAAAATAAAAGGTATCCAACAGTCCTCCAGAACCCCAGTAGAGTGGAGAGAAGCACACCAGCAGCCTAGCAAGGGAGCGCTTCTACTGGCCTTTCATGAAAAATGAGATTGAAGATTACATAACCAGAAGATGCCCTTGCATAAAGCAAAAGAAACCAGCCACACATGAAAGAGCACCAATGGGGAGTATCACATCTAACTCACCCCTTGAACTCGTGTGCATCGACTTCCTCCACTTAGAAGCCTGTCGTGGTGGATGTGAGTACATATTGGTCGTGATAGACCACTTCACCAGGTTCGCACAAGCCTACCCCACTCGCAACAAAGCGGGCAAGACAGCTGCTGACAGACTCTTCAACGACTTCATTCCCAGATTTGGATATCCCACCAAGCTTCACCACGACCAGGGTCGAGAATTTGAAAACGAACTGTTCAAATCACTTAGGCAGTTATCTAGTGTTGGCCACTCAAGAACCTCCCCCTATCACCCCCAAGGCAACCCTGCCGAGAGACTAAATCGCACGTTGTTGCAAATGCTACGGACCCTAGGAGAGAAAGAAAAGGAAAATTGGAAAGACCACCTACCTCACGTGCTACATGCCTACAACGCTACAAAGCATGAGGGCACAGGGTTCTCCCCCTACTACCTAATGTATGGCCGTCATCCCCGCCTCCCCGTTGATCTCCTCTTTGGTCTAATAGCAGAGGAAGAAGATGAAACACCAACAGGCTATGCGTAAAAATGGGCAGGAAGGATGATCGAGGCTTATCGAATAGCAAACGCAAACAGCCAACAGTCAAGTGCCAAAGGGAAAGCTCACTATGACAAAAAGAGCAAAGGTGTGACTCTTCAAGCTGGAGACCGAGTCCTGGTACGTAACCTCAATGAGAGGTGGGCCGGGGAAACTCAGGCCATATTGGGAGAAGATAATCTACATTGTGAGAGAGCAGGTTGGGGATAATCCTGTCTACAGAATAAGCCCAGAGACGGGAGGTCGCCCCGTCCGCACCCTACATCGAAACCTGCTGCTCCAAGTAAACGACCTACCGGTAGAGCCTCCTCAAAACAAAGTCACAAATAGGCCCAAGCCACAAAAGAAAACCAAAAAGTTCTCTGAACCCCTGAAGCCCACAGAACAGAGACAGAGTTCTGAGACAAGTGAATCTGAAGAGGAGGGTGTGTCTCATTACTGGCTGCGGGTACCTGTGGAAAGAGTTGAGAGAAACTTACCAAGGTCAAGTGTCACCAGCCCAATTCGAAGCAGACCTGTACCGAGTGGAACTCCGATCAGACAGAGAAACAATGTGGAACTGGAAAGAGAAGTGGAAAATGTCATGGACGAGAGAGATGTCAATAATGAGGAGCCTGATATAAACAGTGAAAGTGAGCAGGACAGGAATCAGTCTCAACAGGACATGGGTCAGGCTCAGTATAACACTGAACAAGAGGAACCTCAAGTGACTCACCAAGAGGAAGGTGCCCCAGAACCGCAGCCTGAACCCCAAGTCGTGCTTAGACAATCAGTAAGAGAAAGGAGACCTGGCTACGTGTTCACATACCCCTCCCTTGGCCAGCCTGCTTACCAGTTACGTCCCACTGTGAACGCAGTTGACATTCAACCAATCCATTGTGGCCACATGTTCTACCACTACCCCTATGCCCATGCATTGCAACCCCCATCTATTATCCCTCCATATCTATACTCACTGATTCATTGTTTCTAAACATTGGGGAGATACTTACATACACATAGATCTAGATCTTACACATCTTGTGAAAAATTTAAATCAGATGTCAGGAGCCATTTTTTTTTGTTGGGGAGTGTGTGGTACACTCAAAACTAGACCACGATTTCTCTTTTTCGTGAATGTATATGTATAACCGTTGGTCAATCATTTACATTCGTTTTATTTACATTGAGCATTTTTTTTTATATAACTTATTATTACGGTATACTTGGAAACGGAAGGGGCGGTACCAAAATGTTTGCGCGGCAGCCCAGACTCCTATGGTTGGGGGGCGTTTCCGCTTCCTCTCCAGACGGATTTCGGAGACCAAGCAAGAGCAGTGCCGCTTCAGTCCTTGTAACCCATGTTACCTGCTTTTCAGGTTTGTACTCCGTGAAACTCACACAAATAACGATTTTCATGAATCTGGATATTTTAGAACAGTTGATAAACTTTGTGTCAAGTTTGATGTCTGTAATATCGAGTTATTAACTGTTGAACTCCTTTGTTGGTTTTGCGCCGAACGGCATTAGCGTGAAATGGCAGTTGGCCCGTTCGCACAGTATATTATTGTGGAAACACACACTGTAGAGTATGTTTAAGTTTACTTTGGCCCTGAACACCTAACGTACATGTTTAAGAATGTATTTAATGTGATTAAGAGTTCGATGACGTAATGATAATATATTTTAGAGTAGGCTATAAGAAAAGTGTTGATATGATGTTTTATAATTAAATGTTTAGTCGGTTTGTTAGACAGGCAAATCCATTGTAGGTCCGACTGTGGTGTAATGTTAATTCCCTAGGGGCTGGTTATTGTCTTGTTATGGTTTATTGTGGTTTAAAGCCAAAATATGTTATTTCTATTATAGGAACAGAACAGTATTTAATTGCATTGTTAGAAAGCTCAAAACAACCAGCGAATAAGCTGAAACAGGAACTTTAACTTTAATGAGGATTTTGATAAAAAAGGAGTTCTGTATTGATTTGAAGGTGAACTAAGAGTGGAGAGAAACGGTACATGTGAGCCTTACTTTTTATTGCACTTTTTATGTTTTATTTGCAAAGATAACTTACAAAGGAATAATAGACAATTTAACAGGCACTTTAACGAGGGAAGAGTTTATATTTATTTATTTATTTATTTATTTATTAATGTGTTATTCATGATAATTGTGAAATAAAGAGACGGATTTCGGAGACCAAGCAAGAGCAGTGCCGCTTCAGTCCTTGTAACCCATGTTACCTGCTTTTCAGGGAGTCCGGTCTCAACTCTATTTGTTACCCCCGTCCTGGCCACTTGGGACCGGTAACATTTACAAGTTCTTCAGTATACAAAATCATCATAGAAACTTGTTTTTATACCAATATCGATATCGGTAAATATTGGTTATCGGCCGTAACAGCAATTTTAATATCGGATATCAGTATCGGTCAAAATTTTCATATCGGTGCATCCCTAATCTATAATGTTTAATATGTAACCCTCTTGTACGTAATGCTTGAATTACTGTATGAGACTGTAATGTGAGCACTGGGAGGGGTGATCATAAATGCTAATGGGGGCCGGGGATGGCCTGTAGATTCAATTTAAGAGCATTGTGATCGGTCAAGGAAGTCACAGATTTTGGGGTTACCTTAGAGATCTGGGCCGGATAAGCCAGTTCTTTGCAAACAAACTCAGGTGATGTCTGTGCAGTGACAATGAAGCCTTGGTCATTCAACCAGCCTTGATCATTCAAATCGATCAGTATTTTTATGAGTGTATGTGAACATGGGTTTTATCCACGATAAAATACAGACCAAAACACTTTGACATCTTTATAAAATGTCTCTTGCTGTCGTGTTAGTCTTACCGCAAACTGCTACAGTGTGCCATTTTCCTACATTACCCAGAATACATTTCATTACCCGCTGTAAACAACATGAGTGCTAGCCTGGCAGCGCTGTCTTTAACTCAGCCAGGGGAGCATTCTAGAACAGTTAATGTAGGATTCTCAGTAGTACTCGCTCTCAGGGAAGGGGTAAAAAGGTCAAACCGTGAGGCAGGCAGGGTGGACGATCTCTGCGCAGTTGGAGCATTCCATCAAGAGGAGGCTGGGATCGCCCGTGTCGTCCTGGTTTGGCTCCTGGCACACCTCGCACACCGCCGACAGGGGGAGGCCGGGCTGCACAGGGCCAGGGAGGACATGGTTAGAACACCGCTAGAATGCATCATACACGCCATTGCGCGGGCTGCACAAGGCCAGGGAGGAAACGTCAGAACGCCGTTAGTACACCGTTAGAACACATCATACACGCCATGTGGCAGGCTGCACGGGGCCAGGGAGGACACTGTTAGAACCCCGTTAGAACCCTGCTAGAACAACGTGAGAACCCCATTAGAAAGCATCATACACGCCATGATTACAGTCATACACGCTTTACTAGCAATTCACGATTACCAGCTTGATGAGCAGGTATTGGAAGGTCCACTGGAACAATTATCAGGACCCAACCCTTTGTTCATCAAATGGTTGCATAGCAAACCACGCAAAAGACAGTATAACGCAAATTCATAGTTGGTTCCGATTATATTCAACAGTCGGGGGAGTTATTCCTCAGGTACAACTGGTTTTGGTATTCCTGTCAAAATTGTATGCATGGGCGGCATTTATACGTGGTTAAGTAGTGACAGGTCATTCAGGACGTGGGGCCACACTCACAGACAGACAGTCATGATGGGGGACAGACAGACACTCAGGATGTGGGGACAGACACAGTCAGGACGTGGGGACACACAGGTAGACAGACAATCAGAGAGGACGTTGGGATACAATCACAAACAGACAGTCAGGACATGGGGACAATCACAGACAGACAGACAGGACTTGGGGACACACTCACAAACAGACACTCAGGACGTGAGGACACACTCCAAGACAGCCATGATGTAGGTACAGACGGACGTGGCGACACAGACACTCAGGACACACAGACAGGACGAGGGGACAGACAGAAAGTCAGGACGTGGGGACACACAGACAGGACGTGTGTCCCCTTGTGTACACAGATGCAGTCAGATCACACAGACAGGACGTGGGGACAGACTCCCAGCCAGACAGTCAGGACACACTCACAGACAGGACGTGGAAAGCACTGACAGCCAGGACACACAGAGAAGACGTGGGGACACACTCACAGCGAGCCAGTCAGGACTTGAGGACACACTCACAGAAACAGTCAGGACATTGGGACACACTCAGACAGACAGTCAGGACGTGGGGACAGACTCACAGAAACAGTCAGGACATGAGGACACACTCACAGACATAAAGTCAGGACGTGGGGACATACTCACAGCCAGCCAGTCAGGACTTGGGGACACACTCACAAATAGAGAGTCAAGACATGGGGACACACTCACAGCGAGACACTGGCGCAAGACGCAGGTCTGCTTCAGTTTCCCCGGCCCGCCGAACTTCTTCATGTCTCTGCAGAAGTTGCAGTCGCCACATTCGGTCCTCATGCAGGCCTCACAGCGCTTGCACCTGGCCAGGGGAGGAGACACACAGCATTGTTACAACACTCTGAAATGCCTAGACACGGTTCTGAAATGCTTCTTCAAAGCAAGCCCATTCATTACGAAACCTTCAATCTAATGCAATGACTTGTAATGCGCTAAAAATAACCTTTTACAAAGATATTATTATTATTTTGTTCTTGCATGGTTGCAGAGAGTGGAACTGATTTGAAAAATTTTAGCAATACATTACACTACTTCACACTACACAAGCCTAAGATTTTTACTCTTGTGTACTGTACAATAAGATGTAATAAAAGTGATTCTGATTCTGATTCATACTAGGGTGGTACAGTATAAACGTTATAGCAAGTACACCGGTTTTGACGTTACCGTGAGGCCGGTGTGACGGGTAGACAGTGTTGTGTGTAACGCGTTACAAATTAAGTAAGATGTTAATACAGCAACGCAACTACTTTTTCATGTAAAAAGTAAAGTTACGCTCAAGTACTGAAAATATGGCAACGAAACGTAATTCCTTTTTCAAAACGTTACTTTTCCCAGGGACAGACTTGATAGCGATACTGCCTTATCAGGTAGTATGCTATTGCGCAGGTACGCAGCAAGCGCGCCTGCGTGCTTGCTGGTAGCGTGAAGCTGTCTCTGCATCTCTTTCACAGATATCGCTGCCGCAGGCATTGCCCCTAAGCCAGTCCTTACGATCAAAAAAGCCAGCGGTGGAACGAGATAACAAACTCTGTCACTGTTAACCTGTGTAAGGAGGCTTTACAGAGATGGTGAAAACATTCAATCCCAGGTACGCGTTACCTGCCCTCACAAACTTCAGCCAAATTTAGATGAGAAAACTATACGCAAAGTCCGCGAGAAAGCGGAGAAAGAAATCCATACTACTAAACATTAGTGTTTTCAGAGATGGAAGTAACTTGAGAAAAGATTTAGCATTTTTTTTTCGTGCAGTTTTGCTGCCTGACCAGTATTTTACCCCTTCAGACGCATTTATATCAAAATTAGAAGATACAATTAAGGTCGCATTGCATGCTACTGTATGGAAGCTTTAATATAGACAAGAGTTTTCACGTGCGCGAGCGCGTGCACTCAACCTCTAGTTGTAATTAAATATAACAATAATGTGGAAACCCCAGTTGATAATGTAAAAAAATTCTGAGAGCATAATATAAGAACATTTTGCCTATAATGTTACAACGTATAACATTCGTTCACCACAAATGACTCTTAAAAGCAGTGCCAACATTTAAATATTTTTTAACCATTCAGCGAACAAAAGGCAACAGGCTGATTATCATTTAGGGGGCCACTCAATGACATGCAGAAGCGTCATCAACAAGCCCACTGAAGTGGTGTGAGAAATACCAACTTTCTACTCCTCATTCACATATAAGGTAATTCACATTTCCTACGGAGAAAATACTACCTCAGGGGTAGTATTATTCAGAAGATTTTCAGGGTACAAATGTCAAGATATGTTGTTCACACATACGGCCCATCAGGAGAAAATCAGGACTTACACGCGTGTCAGTTACCTTGAAAAAGTAATCAGATTACTGATTACTAGTTACTCCTTAAAATAGTTACTTTACTGATTACTTGATTTTAAAAGTAACTAAGTTAGATTACAAGTTACTTTATTAGTTACATTTAGCTGCGACAACACCCCCTGCCACCTCAAAATAAAAAATGACAACCGGTTTACAGGTTTAATCTCAAACGACTCCGACGTCTCTGGTTCTTCCACTTCCACATCAATCTGAAGTAGACTGAAACGCGACATGGAGGAGAAAGGGACTTCTGCCCGCGATTGTTTGCCGCCGGAGCCCCGCCGTCGAAGCACCACCGCCTCGGAAGCGGGGCTCCAGTGGGAGACAATCGTGGGCAACATTCCCTTTCTCCTTAATTTAGCTGTTCATGTACTTCAAGGAGGCAAAGCCAAAGTTCCTTTTCCCCAATTCCTTCTCAACCATGGCTGAGATAATCCCCACTACGAGTCTCGTTGTGGAAATACCAGAAACGTCAGAGAACCCGCCGATGTGTTATGCGCAATAACACCAACAGCAGAACGGTTATCCAAATAACAAAGAAGTGTACAACACTTGCGTTACAATGTGTTTACACACACCCCCACACACACACTTGCACGGTCGTAGTTCATTGTCACTATTGCAATGGCGAGGCGCACACAGATTTTGGACGTGTTCTGTAAATATTCTAGAACACTCCGGGTGCTCCGACGGGCGTCCTGGAGCTCTATATCTTACTACTATAATAGCAGGCCTGTCGCACCAGTTACTCAAAGTTACTCAAGTGCGCTTGTGCCAAGCATATATATATATATATATATATATATATATATATATATATATATATATATACACTAGAGCTGTCAAGCGATTAAAATATTTAATCGTGATTAATCGCATTAATGTCATAGTTAACTCACGATTAATCACGATTAATCGCAAATTCTTTTTCTATGCTAAATATCCCTTGATTTTTTTGTCCCATAATTCTTCTCATTTTAATTCTCTTATCAACATGGTGAAGTGCATTGGCTTGCCTTGTGCAAATGAATTTTTATTGATAACAACATTGGCATATACTGATCAAAACAGGACGATACAAAAAAAGAGCCTATAGTGCAATTAAACGACTGCTTTGAACAAATGTCATTTGAACATAGCAGTCAGGCTAAGGGGCGAAAATTGTACCGGCCTACGTCATCAGTTGCTTACATCTTGACAACCTGCCTGGCAACAAACGACGCGATCGTCTGTTGCCGGGCAGGTTGCAAAAAACATTCGGCTCATGTTTCCAAAAGACGATATAACATAATACAGATAACGGATCGCTAGATAACACTTGTTTTTACTTTATATTTGTATTGTATTTAATTGTTTAATCGAATAGCAACAGACGACGCGATCGCGTCAAATGACGTAGGACGCGAATGTTCAAGAACCTTCCTACGTCATTTGACGCGATCGCCCGTTTCCCGGCAACAGACGATTGCGTCGTCTGTTGCTATTCAATTAAACAATTAAATACAATACAAATATAAAGTAAAAACAAGTGTTATCTAGCGATCCGTTATCTGTATTATGTTATTTCGTCTTTTGGAAACATGAGCCGAATGTGTTTTGCAACCTGCCCGGCAACAGACGATCGCGTCGTTTGTTGCCAGGCAGGTTGTCAAGATGTTAACAACTGATGACGTAGGCCGGTACAATTTTCGCCCCCGGTACAATTTTAACGTGACAGCTCCGCCATTGGCACACGTGCAGGTAAGAACAAACACGCAAATGCGCACGAACATACACGGAAACGCACACACATGTGCACACACACGCACACACCGCAAGTTTAACAGCTCCGCCATCGGCACACGTGCAGGTAAGAACGCACACACCGAAACGACACTCGCCCAGGTAAGATGTTGTTTTTAAACACGTCGACAAACTCTGCCAGGTAACAGGTTCTGCCTATAGACTGCAGAAATTGCGATAAAATAAGGGAAGAGACAATTTCTCACCTCGACAAACAACAGCATTCATTTGGTCAGATGAAAAACATTAAGTTCAAACATCGCACCGACAGGCATATCTAACAAAGAAGTCACGTGATTCTTAAAAGAGACAGTGTCCCTATAACACAGACCGAAACATTTAAATAACACAGTATGGTGAATTATGTCTATAGAGTCCACCACAAGACTACACTTTGTTGCTCAAATGTAACATTACTCTTCTTCTTGAGCCTCCCGAATTGTCCTCATACTTTGTTGCTCAAACTTAATATTACACCCCTCCTTGAGCCTCCCCAAATGTCTTGCGATATTGATATCCCCCCCTCGCCCCTGTGGACTGTTTTAGTTGTTTTATATTTTGTGTGTATGCTATGTTTGACTGTAGGCTACTGCTGCCTGTCGTGGCCAGGACACTGGAAGAGATGTTTAATCACGATGATGATTATTATTTTTCAACTAACCAATAGTAGTTGCCTTGCATTTTAAAATGTCAATGCACTTTTCAGCCCTCAATAACAGTAAAAGCTATTTAATAATTGATTTGCATGCATAGTACACTACACTTTCCATTGAACAATTACCCCTGTAACCATAAATTTACAAATTTTATGATGTCATCAAATGCTCACACACTAGCTGCTTTGAGACACACGTGTAAGTCCTGTTATTCTCCTGATAGGCCTTATGTGTGAACAACATATCCTGACATTTGTACCCTGAAGGTAGTTTTTTCTCTGTGGGAAATGTAAATTACCTTATAAGTGAATGAGGAGTAGAAAGTCGGTATTTCCCACACCACTTCAGCGGGCGTGTTGATGACGGTTCTGCATGTCATTGAGTGGCCCCCTAAATGATAATCAGCCAGTTGCCTTTTGTTTGCTGAATGGTCAAAATATATGGCACTGCTTTTAAGAGTAATTTGTGGTAAACGAATGTAATACGTTGTGAAATTATAGGCAAAATGTTATTATATTATACACTCAGAAATGTGTTACATTATCGACTGGGGTTTCCACATTATTGCTATGGGTTTAATTACAACTAGAGTCGCGTGAGCGAAAACTCTAGTCTAAATAATATCCTACTATACAAAGATATCTATAAGATAATATATATTATCACGGCCAAAAGCTGCGTGTGCCTTCAGATGATATTATGAATCTCAAATGAATGCGTCGGGTTCTCCGACGTCTCTGGTTCTTCCAAATCAATCTGAAGTAGACTGAACTGCGACAGGGAGGACAAAGGGATTGTTGTGAGGGATTGTCTCACGCCGGAGCCCTGCCTCGGTGCTGCCTGCTGCCCCGCTGCCTGCTTCCCCACTGCTGGGCGATGGTGCTTTGTGGCGGTGGTGCCTTGCTGCAGCGGGTGGCGGGAGACAATCCCGGGCAACAATCCCTTTCTCCTCCATGTCGGAGTTCATGTCATTCAGGGAGTCAAAGCCAAAGTTTGTTTCCCCCAATTCCTTCTCAACCATGGCTGAGATAACCCCAACTACAGTCTCGTTGTGGAAATACCAGAGACATCAGAAAACTGACGTGTTATGCGCCATAACACCAACAGCAGAACGGTAATCCAAGTAACAAAGACTTTCTTGCGTTACAGTGTGTAATCCCACTCACACACACACACACACACACACACACACACACACACACACACACACACACACACCATTGGCGGGCCAAAATCTCTGGGCGGGCAAGGCAGAGAAAGGGGAGGTAACTTGGCCCCTTATGCCGACATATGGGGCCACATTCCAAATAAGCTCGACTGAGCTTCCATTTTTTTTCAAAGGCGGACAGAATACCTGTTGTTCGTTTTAAACCGAACGCAAGTTTTAGCCACTGGGGGTTGACAGGCAGGCTAGGGGAACTCTTGAGATTTTCATGCCTTGGGACCTTTAAAGCTATACTGTACGATGTGAGAGCGCTAGCATGATTTGAAATTAGCTTCTCTTCGGAGTTCCGTTTAACTCCTCCCCCACCCTTCAGGACTCCCTGCCCCCACCCCTCGACACAGAGCCGTGCACGAGCGCTGTTGCTGCTTACGGGTTACTTCAACGGCAACCATTGCGTCACTTTTCAGGCCATTCAACTCCCTCAGCTGTCGCCATCGCTGAAAAGCTAATCCAATATTTATTCTCGTTTTTCCTCGAGCAGTCTCCAACTTCTTTTTTGTTGCTGCCTTTTCAGTTTCTGTCTTTCTTTTTCTTGCCTTTTTAAAAGGATGAACCGGGGCAAGTAACGGTGGCAGTGGTAACTTCAGTTGTTTCTCGCTTTCTTTGCCCTCCGTGAACGCGTTCAGGCCGGCTCAGGCTCGTACACAGAGGGGAGAGAACGCGCAGGCTTGTTGGTTCTTTAGATTCGGGTACAGTGTCTCCGATTGGTAAGCATTTTAACAGGTTTATAGCAGATACAGAATTCGGTTTTTTTTCGCTTCTTTTTCATTGCCCATAAGTTATTTATTGCTGTCAGGATGTAAAAACAAATTTCAACAACATATTAAAAAGTGCATATTACTGGATCCCGTACAATATGCCTTTAACATACCGTGATATATACCGTTACCGTCTATACCTCAAATCATACCGTGACATACATTTTAGTCTACACCGTACACCCCTACAACCCGGTATCACGCGATTTCGTGCTCATGCGCACAAACGTTAATCTGTGCGCATCGTTTCCCAGATCACGATTGTCCGACTTTTTTAGTGCTGCACAGAACGAAATGTAAACCAATGCATTCTGAATTTGAGCGTTCTCCGACAATTAACGTCGTTTTTGAGGAGGTCTGCTTACATATCAGAAATGTTGACATATATATAACTAGATAATAATATATACAGATATATAATTAGAGGGTGCACTGTACTATACTGTACGAGAGGAACTTCCGTAAAGTTGGAAATAAATTGGCCCATTCTGAGTTTGCGGTTCAATAGATCATCAGTGAAACATCGTTGCGACATAATTGAAACCTCTAGTTAAATGTAGTAACCTAGAGCAGGGGTTCTCAAACTATATGGGGCCGGGGACCCCCCCATAGGGCAGAAATTATTTCAAGGACCCCCTCATGACCGCAACACAAAGGTAATCATATAGGCTCAAGTCTATTTTTTCTGTTAGATGCTTTTGAACTCTTTTAAGCTTCAATCGTTCAGTGCTAATACCACAATAGTGTTCAGACCTGCAAACTCCTAAGAGGAAAAAAGGTGACAGTGTCACGGGGGGATTTTTTTAACCCGGTTTTGGGTATTTAAACCCGCGTTCACCGCAGATTTCATGTGTTCACAATGGCATGCCCTTTTGGTGAGAGAACTGCTGATATCGGGGCGCAAATTATACGTGCAATCCACCGGGAGCAATTGATAAGACCACGGCTCGACATCTTGGCATATCAGATGACTTTTTGCTGGAGTGGAGAGATAGGCCTATAGATTCTCGCGCAAATCTTTAATATATTTAAATAGCCTAACATAGCCAACACTACCAATCGAGGACCTGGCCTCAGTTCACTCCAGACTATTTGCGTAGCCCTCCGTTTTTTGCAAATGGTAGTTTTATCTAGGCTATAATGTTGGAGATGCTGAGCACATCTCAGTCCTTTCAGATGACCCATCCAAGATTTGTATCGGCCTCCCATCATACAAAGAGCAATATTGTCTGAGTACTATGCCGAGAGTCACTTACAACACAAAGTATAAAATAGTCCTAACGGACTTGCATCCACTGGAGAATGTTTAATTGTTACACGCACTAATCCATCTTGATCTGTGAAGTTGATGAATTGTCACTTTTAGGTTTTCTACCCAGTGACCAAAAAAAGAAACATTTGAAATAATATGCGCAGTGGCAAGCACATGGTTTGCATGTGTTACTTCGAAGGCAAAAAATATATAAAATACAAGAAAACACAAAAACCTACATTCAACCAGTGGGGTATGGCCCCTGACTCTCTGAGGAGGTAGGTACCTCCTGGTACCCCCTTCATGCCAGGGCGCCCTGAATTTATGTTTATTAACAGCTCCTCCACCGGGGTCAAGACAATTTGAGGGCCAGATCCAGTCTGCCGACTGTCGGCCTTTTCACGATTGGCTTAAAAAAATGGCTTATTTAAATTTATACCAATACGATGGTGGGAAAAGCTTATGCACTGTTTACACCTACCCGATAGTGGGCCCCGATGGTGCCCGATGGCTAAATCAGCAGCTATCGTTATAACATCGGCAAATAGCGTGGTTGCATCGGGAAACACCGTTACTCTTCCCGGGAACATCGTTAGACAAGGGGAAGAAACGGGAAGAAATGCTCAATGATCTGGCAACATCGGGCAACATCGGCAAAGAACGAACATGTTTGTTAATTTTGGGTCTATCGGGGTAGAATCGGTTACCAGGTGTTGCTATGGGCTAATTGGCTATAATCGGGAATAGAACGGGAGTATAACGTAAGACATCGCAAATCGTTCGGGAATTTTCCTGGGCTATATTCGTTAATCTTCCGCGCTTTATCGTGTTTTATCGTCTTTATATCGGCAACCTCAACACACGAAAGACCCTCGAGAACCCTAGACAAATAACGATTGTGAGTGACCAGATTGTGTTAAGGAAGGCCCTCAATCTGCCACTTGGGTATAAATAGGAGGTGATGGATGGATGTCCTACTTTTATAATTACAGGGTACTTCGCCCATTCAGAACCGGCGTTCTATTATTATAAAATCGCTATTGTAATATAAATAAATATATAAATAAATATCAGTCTAAACCAGTCTCCCCTTTGCCTTCTCCCGAAATGACGCCAAACGCGTCATTTGACGTGTTTGGCGTCATTCGAAATGACGTCAAATGACGCCAAACGCACTTCGGGTGTCTTCCCTGGCATAAATCGTTATGTTATCGTTATAACATCGGGTATGTGTAAATGCTACCCCGATAAATTGACCCGATCATACATTTTTAGCCCGGTCCATCAGCCATTAGCGGAAATTAGCGAGATGGTGTAAACGGGGCATTACCAGTTGGTATCATTTTTATACTTGATCCGCTGACCGCTTGGAAGCCATCGGAGTACATATTTTTTTAGAAGAAAGGGGTTATGTGGTAGGATCTTTAAGAATGCTTAACTGGGATATTTATATATTCATGGCTCAAATATTAAGGATCATGCTTTTGACGTGTAACTAACGCATTTACGCGGTCAGCGATCCGCTGCCAGGCTTTGGTTCTCCGGGTTGCAGAGGCTTTAGCGTTCCCTTTTCTTGTGATAATGTCCTTCTCCTCGTCATAGCTCTCCAGGAGAACCTGAAGTTCCATTTCATTGAAATAAGCGGCTTGTTTCGCCATTTCGATCAGGGTTTCCATGATCCATACATGACGTCTTTTAGGTTTGGCGTGGACGCGCACAACCCTGTGTTAACCAACACCGAGTTGATTGAATTAATGCATAACCGCTGCTGTGGAACCGAAAACTCTGGGTTAGTCGGCACAGGGTAAATCAACCTAGAGTTCAGCGCTAACTCAGTGTTTGTTAAACCTCCGTTCGTGGAACACCCCTCTGGACGAGTGTTTCGCAAGCTCGCTTGCGTTGTTTGGAGCGCATGCGCGGTAGCCAGGCGACCGTCTCAGCCAATGGCGAGCTCAGTTGGCGCTGTGTGCTTTAAGAAATATTCTTAAGCAAGTGCTGAGGTTCCGATTGGCCCAGAGAAATGTCAATTATAAGAATGATCCAATAATTGTTCGCAATTCTGGACCCCCCCCCCCGGCGATTGTCGCCGAAAAGTGACAAGTTTGCAGCTTTGAGTGTTAAATAAGCATTTTATTGTATTTTGGCATAACTTCACAATATGTAAATAGATGTAACTTTTTTATAAATGTGTATAAAAATTTCACACACACACACACACACACACACACACACACACACACACACACACACACACACACACACACACACACACACACACACACACACACACACACACACACACACACACACACACACACACACACACAAAACCAGCAAAAACATGACACGGCAACATTGCCCAATGTTGTCACAATGGACATGGGACAACGGCAGAGGACATGTTTATTTCCAAATGTCTGCAAGGATTGGTTTAAAGAGATAGTAAAGTGGTGCAAAACAGTTAAATTATTCACCCACGTAAACACGTTACCTACTGTTACCAATGGTCCATCGTAACCAATCGCCTACTCGGCATGCCATGCATATATGGATGAAGCTTTGAAGGGGACGCAAAACACAGCTTTGGCAACGCTGTTGAACGCTGATTGGCTGTCATCACGCGTTTGCTGCCGAAAAGTTGAAATATTTCAACTCGAGCAGCATTTGACGCGCCGCAAAATACGTGAACGCGCCTGCAGCACGGGCACGGGCGTGCTGCGCTGCAAATCAAATCTTGCCGCGCTGCAAATCAAATTTGGCTGCCAGTTTTCTCGGCAGCAAGTGGTCCGGCAGCAAACCCGCAACGCGTCTCTACATTCACTTTGAATGGGATCGTGGTGCGCGGCATCTTTTTGCATCTTTTGGTGTGAACGCAGGGCAGACTCGAGCATGCGTTGACAGGTTGACGCGATGTTAACAGAGTTACTATTGGCCGAAAATTAAAGCAGGGGGAGGGCTGAACACAATGCGCCTGTTTAATTGGCTTTTATTTAGTTATTTAGGTGCGAGATGTATATGGAGGTAGATTTGTGTCTTTATTATGCAATCAAACAGAATAGGTTTGAGAGCAAAACTTTCCACATTGCAATCCAAAAAATTATTTGAGAGCAAAACTATCGACACTGCAATCAAAACATTTTTTAGTGCAAGTAAAAAAACAAATTATTAATGGGAACCCAAAAGTTTTGTTTGCAAATCCAAAAGTTTTGTTTGCGAATCCAAAAGTTTTGTTTGCGAATCCAAAAGCTTTGCTTGCGAATCCAAAAGCTTTGCTTGCGAATCCAAAAGCTTTGCTTGCTGTTGAGCTGAATCTCGTGGGCGGGACCAACGCCGAAAGATGTAAGACACGTCTCTATTGGCCAGTCTCGGTCGGAGTGACAGCTTGGCAACATCCACAGTTAGTAACGAGAGAAGGAGTTTTGAAGTCCATGATGAAAATCAATGCGCAGGTATGTCTTCCGTCATAGTAATGGCAAGAATGTTATGTTTGAACTGGTGCATGTAGATTGCTTTTGTTTAACGATCTGTGGATGTTGTAATGGGTTAAAAAATACACATTATTTTGTAGCAGCCTGTAGCTGCTAGCTTAGCTCAATTACCTAGTCATAGGTACGTTACGTGCCCAGGCTGACTATTAGCCGGCATGACGTTGTGCAACTAGCTACTAGTTAACAGGACTATTTGTGTTCAACGATCTCTCGTTACTAACTGTGGATGTTGCCAAATTGTCACTCCGATCGAGACTGGCCAATAGAGACGTGTCTTACATATTTCGGCGTAGGTCCCGCCCACGAGATTCAGCTCAACAGCAAGCAAAGCTTTTGGATTCGCAAGCAAAACGTTTGGATTCGCAAGCAAAACTTTTGGATTCGCAAACAAAACGTATGGATTTGCAAACAAAACTTTTGGATTTGCAAACAAATCTTTTGGATGCCCATTAATATTTTTTTTATCACATTTATTTCACTTGCAATAAAACCTTTGGATTGCAGTGTCGATAGTTTTGCTCTCAAATCTATTTTTTGATTGCAGTGTGGAAAGTTTTGCTCTCAAACCTATTCGGTTTGATTGCATAATAAAGACACAAATCTACCTCCATAGATGTGAAGGTAAAGCATGAGGGAGTTTGACGTAATGTAAAAGCCGAGTGTTCATTGGTTTAACGTTACGCCGACAGGAGTAATGACGACCGGCCCAACATTTTTTCCATAAATACCGGTACGTTTATGTTGTAACAACAAGCTCTTCACGGACCCCCTGGCAACGCGCCACAGACCCCCGGGGGTCTGGGGACCCCACTTTGAGAACCGAGGACCTAGAGAACCAGCTACAACATTTTTTTCATCAAAACAAGCCATCTTTACCGAACGGTGAATTGCATCGACTTCTATGAGCTGTCGGCTTTCAGCCACGAGCTTAGGGATCGTCTGCAAAGTGCAAACCTGAAAACGACCACAATGGTAAAATTTCAATAGCGTCGCCATTATTGACTCTAGAGCCCCAAAACTCGTTCCATAGAGCATGGCCTCTTTATGGTCCTACTACAACCTTTAGTTTTGAAAAATATATCTCTTCTTATTTTTGAGGATTTTTTATTTAGGAACAATTTCAATAGCATTGCCATTATTGACTAGCCTGGCTCCGCCCGCCTAAGTACTTCCGCTCAATATTAAAGTCCCTTCAGTACTACGTCTGGGTCTGTAGTATGTTGTATGTGGGTTTTCTCCGTCCAAATTGTGTGCGTCCAATCAGCGAACAGAGGGAGAGGCTGAGAACAATGACGTTAAAGTCAGCTCTCGTTGACTGACATCTTCAAGCACGGTGTTTGGTTTGTTTACAGCCTGCGTGCAACGTGATTCCCGGCCAATTGTTAGCGATTGGTTATGGCAGATCCAGAGTGGCACAGGGGAGATCCAATAGTTTTAAACTTCCACAGACACCCGCCTTCAGGTGAGTTAACGTCAGTCAATTGAGTGGGTCCAGAGAGTTTGGTAGGACCAGGGTAATTATTGACTCTAGGGCCCCAAAACGTTTTCCATACAGGCATGGGCTCTTTATGGTCTTACTCCAACCTTTAGTTTTGAAAAATATACCTCTATTTATTTTTAAGGAATTTATTTTTAGAAAAAATGTTAATTAATTTTTTAGCAACAATTTCAGTAGCGTCGGACTCCAGAGCCCCAAAACTTGTTCAATAGGGGCATGTGCCGTGTTCCAATATCCATACCATCTGTACTTCCTAGCCTTAGTTTGAGTATGTAGGACGTTCCAATTCAGATCGGGCGAAAATGAGTGTACTGAAAGGACCCGGATGGTGTACTCAAACTGTCAAATCGCGAATTGTGGATCGATGTACACTTTTCGTACTCAACGGCAGCCAACTTAGCTACGTAGCGGATAAGGGCAGAGCCAGGCTGAGCCAAAGTCGGCGCATTTTCCACATAGCCTGCATTAATAGTCAGTTTGTAGTTTTTATAGCTTTTATAGCTTTTTTTGCGGGGGGAGGAGCCGTGGCGGCAGTCGTGATCGTAATTTCCGGTTAGTGCACCACGGAGTATTCGATTTGGAACAACACTGACAACTGAAAATTATCGCACTTAGTGAGTACGGATAGTGTACTACATTTAAGGGTGCACTCACACTAGGCCATCTGGCCGTGGCCGTTTTCACACCAAACCGTGCTCAAATCTGCCAGTGTGAGTGTGGCCAGTCTGGCCAGGCCAACTTGGCCACTAGGGAGAGGTGTGCTGCTACGGTACGGGCCGCAACGGTAAAGATGGTAATGAGCCGACACGCGCACACGCAAACGCACGCAACCTGAGTTGGATGACGTATAGTCCATGCGACGACCATGGACATAATAAAGGCGACGAGCCTTCTTTCCCATTAAACGGTAAACATGGCGTCAAGCGGTTCAACTGTTGGTTCACGATGGTCCCATAGAGAAGTCGAGTGTCTGTTAGCCATTTGGGCAGTTGGGCTCCAAATAAGCAACAGACTCAGCAAAGTGCGAACTGTGTTCTCTGTGTTGATGTCCATTGTTGTTAAAACTCTGACTGGCAGCAGACTTTATTAGGGTCCATGCAGCGGACAATTGGTGATGACGTGTTACGACGTGATGACGTATGTACAAGAGCCTACCGTGGCCAGGCCACAGTTGCGATGGCCAACGGCCATGGCCAGATGGCCTAGTGTGAGTGCAGGCCAGAGAACAATGGGGCCAGTTGAACACGGTTAGGTGTGAAAACGGCCAACGGCCACGGCCAGATGGCCTAGTGTGAGTGCACCCTAAGTGTACTCATGGAAGTATGGACATTGGAACACGGCAATGGCCTCATTATGGTCCTACTACAACCTTTGTGATGGGGAGAGGGGATGGAGTGGGAAGATGCATTGGTTAGAGGCACAGACCTTTTCGATTGATGTAGTATTTGTGTTATGTGATTTTACTGTATAGGGTGGTTTATATATAAAATATTTTTTGTGAAATAAATATAAATAATTGTTGTAAAGATTATACTTGTATTATATTCAATATCTCCATATTTACCCTGCTTATCACTGTGCACAAATGTACTGTATGTACACCCTTATGGTGCCGGCAGACACATAGAAACCTCCCGGCAGGGTGCGCTTTGCGAGCACCATTTCACCTCCGCTGCTGCAACTCCATCCTAGGGGAAACACTGCACTCTCACCTGACGCGCCGGCGTCTCAGCACCGACATGGAGGAGGCAGGCTTCTGGGGACGTGGCAGCACGGGGGTGTTGGCCAGCTTGGGGCGCGGTGGGGGCAGTGGTGGAGGGGGAGGCTGGTACCACGAAGGCTGAGGGGAAGACAGGGGTCATCTTTAATCAAATACTAAAATGAAAGCTCAAAGATGAATAAAACAAAGGATTGATTCATGGGAAAGTTGTTATTATGAAAAAAGACACTGATTGGCTACATCTGAACACTCACCCTCTTTGGCCATGTGATGATTGGTTTGCCAGTGTAGGAAAGTTTTGGGTTGTCATTGGCATGCTCCTTAAGAAGGGCCTTTGGTGGAGCACATGGAACAAAAGACACACATGAAACTGAATATCAAACTACAAATTACCGTGCCTTTACACCAAAAGCCCGAGCGCAGCATGAAAACATACAAAGTCAATGGTTGCCAACTTTTTGCGTGTAATTCAAGTTAATCTGCTGGAACAATGCAGATTTGTCATTCACTCAATTGAAACCATTTGATCTTTCCTGTGAATTTTGCTTGATGCTGAATCAATCGTGCGAGCCAAGTTTGCGGTTCAAGTGAGCAACCTCGTCCGAGTAATGAGAGTAGACTATCCGCTTCGCTTTTGGTGTGAACGCATTACGTCCCGACCGATTTATCGGCCTGCCGATTTAATCGGCCGATTATAGCCTTTTTGAAAATAATCGGCATCGGCCAAAAATACGCCGATTACAACCGATTATTATTATTATTATTATTATTTATTTTTTTAAATGTTATTGCGCTTAGTATCCTGCAAATTGCGCTCCTACTCACCTTGCTAACTAACAACTTTAGCTGGAGTAAAAAAGAGGAGAAATTTTTTTTACCGAACAACATGAAAGCACGCTCGCTCAGGCAGCTGCTCGCTCACCTCACCAATGTACACAAGACGCGTTGTTTGAGCATGTTGTGCCTGTTTTTCTTTAGGTCCCAGGCCATGTTAATTTGTTATACTGTAGACTCCAACGGTGAGACCATACTGCTCAGCACGCACGTGTTAGTCACTGCTCACGAGCGCAGCACATTGGGAGTTAGTTATTTATTTTACATTACACTCATTTTTTACTGTAAATCTATTCTAAAACACTCAAAGGTTCTGCATTCAATTCACATATTCGTCAAGTGTTTAAAGTATATTTAAGGTATCAAAAACTACGTTTTATATGCTTTTTTTTTTTTTTTTTAAATCGGCCGATTAAATCGTAATCGTAATTTTTCTCTGAAAATAATCGGCATCGGCATTGGCATCAGCACTCAAAAATCAATATCGGTCGGGCCCTAGAACGCATGTTTAGAGGAGTCTCGGTATGGTTGTCCTTTGGTTTTACTCGACAACGTTCATCCGATCTACCCAACAATTGGCGGGTGTTTGCTGAGAACCCGAGAAAGTGCAATGTCGAGTGTGAGGTTGTTTGTTTGGGCAATACCGGAGGCCAATCAGTGAGGCCGTCTGAACAAGCTCGATTTTTACATTTTCAATGAAAAATGCAGGGGGGAACGAAGGGAATCCCATATTTTTTCATACCGCAGTATGAAATACAGCACGGCATTGATAACCTTGTTTTAGTTCACGCCGGCTCCTACATTTCAAGCATGGAGACTATGAAAAAGGCTTTACATGTTCAGACCAAAGAAAAGTGGGCTTTCTCAAAAATCATGTTTTTGAGAAAATGTTGCAGACAGTCAGAGAGAGAGAGACCGACAGACAGAGAGCGGAAAGGGCTTGAGATCTTGAAGCGAAAAAAAACATCTCCCTCTGTGCTCTCTTCCTCCCCCAGAGTGTTTCACTCACACACCTGTGCCAGAGCCATCTACCATGTGATTGACAGGCAAGACGGAATCCCCAAACCATGAGGGATCTTCAAGGCCAATATCTTTATTTCAGTGTAGCGCTCACCTTGATGTGTGTGAGTAGGGCGGGCGCATTGTGTATGCCTGCGGGGACACACTTCTTGTTGGACGGCAGGGCTTCCAGCTTGCCAAGTAGGTTCCACATCCCCTCCAGCTCGAACGGGGCCATGTGAACTTTGCCCACTGGTGGCTTGGAAGAGGAGCCGTCTGCATCTCCATCACTACTGCCACCCTCGCCCATATCGTCTAAGTCTCCGCTGTCCGGGTCTGCCGGAGACGGCTTCTTCAGACCTGTAGAGCAGAGCGTGACATCAGAAAGGTTTTCCCCAGAACTGGGAGAGAATAAGAAGCTACATGTGGGCCACCCACCGATGCCCAGCGAGTGCTTCTGGAACTCAGGCGTGAGGTAGGAGGTGCCGGTGAGGCTGAAGACGTAGCGCTCCAGGGCATACCAGCACATCTCAAAGTAGAACGGGTAGCGGAACTTGGCGGGCACCTACAGGGTGCATCAGAGAAGGAATGAACCGATGCTCAATACGGGGAACAAAACCAATGACAGCAGCCTGGAGACTCACCCGCGTGCGGTCCTCAATGCTGGAGATGTGCAGCTGCATTGGAACGTTAAAGCTGTGGAGGAAGTTGCCGCCAAACACCAGGGTGTCCACGGGCGTGTACACGGCATGGATCCAGCCTGGTCAACACACACATTGCTTTGAGGCCTAAGAATAGATAAACTCCTACATCCTTACATGTCTTTCCTATTGACTGGGATGTGACCCAGGCAAGAAACATTTCTGAGAAGGTGTGTCCAATTGAGGCGAGGTAGTAGCCTGGCTATTCCCAGACCACGTTGGTGTGGGGAAACTGCTGTCATTTTCGTCAGCTCAAGAGGCGTGATCATCGGGCCTAGTTCAACTGACTCTGCACACAATTGGCTGCTTGCCGCCGCTTTCCTGTCGTCATTGTGTTAAACCAGTAAATAGCGGGCCAGGGGTGGGAGAAGCCAGCTTGTTGATTTGCTCCCGCAAAAACATATCGGAAGCAGGAAGAAATGTTTTGCTCTTCTCCAGACCCTTCTGCAGGGCGATTCAAATCGCCGGCAGAATGGGCGGGGCTATCCAGTCAAATGAGGTAGTAGAGTCTATTTTTTTTGTCACTTGGACAGCTTAAAATGTTTCAGAGAGGCATTGAATGCATGAGCAATAGAAGATCATTTTATTCCAAATATTGGACATGTGCGGTAATTAAATCCATGATTCAGTGATGAAGGGGTTACCTGAAGGAATGATGAAGGTGTACCCCTGCTTCAGCTCAATCCTCTGACAGTCAGAAGCACGGTCTCCCAGGAAGACATCGCCCTGTTTCCCTGACAACACCCAGTTCTCATAGAGCTCCAGGTTCTGAGGGGTGGGGGGAATCAGCCAGAACACCTGGTGGGATGGAGAAACACTGCGTTAAGGACATATGACATATGAATAAGGAAGCCTTCTCTAAATCCGTTTGAATGGTCAACTTTAAAAACACTGTTAAGAAATGATTTAGGTGGCTTTCTCTCAATCCTGTTGAGTGGTCAACTTTAAAAACACTGCATTAAGGACATGATTAGGTTGACTTCTCACATTCCTGTTGAATCGTCAACTTTAAAATTGGCAAACTTCAACAGCTGCTTTATTGTTAACTTTTTAGTTTTGTCGTAATTAAAAAGTATGGCAATTCATATGATTTGTAATGATACATACCTTGCATCCTCTCAGTATATGGTACCAAACTGATGTTCCTCCGAAGTCAATGTGGAAGTCTGTGTAACAGCCCTGCACACTCATCAGGCAGTACCTGAGCAGGCGGACATCAGATACAAACACTCAGAGAAAACCCAAACATTCCATTTTAAAGCATCTCCACTGCAGCTAAAAAAAAACACAAAATTAACTTAAATCTAAAATGTAATAATAGTTTGGTTTTGCACAGGCCATTTGCTGGGAGCAGCCGTACTTCTGGACTTTGGGGTACTGCATGTCAGTGATGGAGTTGGTGGAGTCCCTCTGTCTCTCCTTCAGGTGACGGGGCCACATGTTGTCCACCCAGTCAATCATATCCACCTAAAGAACGCCGCACGCAACACACATGCAGAACATACAGCCACACACCAAGACACACAAGGACGGCATTTGAACCTTCGCTTAATAGGCTCTAGGCTGTGGACAAATCAGAGATAGTACCCATATATTAGGGCTTTGACTCCGAACTTCCTAATTTGAATATAATTCGAATATCAAGAAATAAATCAAAATTCGAACGAATATTAGGCAGCCCTTAATATTCGAACCTGTTATGGGCAGGCCAAGAGGGAGAGACGTCGGAGAACCTGACGCAGTCTATTCATAATATTGTAATGACCACGGAAGAGGCAGTGAAGTATTGATTAGACAGCGATTTATTAGAAACTAATAAACCGTTGGAACACGCAAGACCGGTAACCATAGCAACGCCGGTAAACAAACCTCGCAAAACCCAATCCAGGGCTGAATCCGAATACTCATACTTATAGCATGCATTTTGTAGTACGCCACAAATATAGCGCGTCTGAATGCTCAGTACGCATTGTGTAATACGGAAAACGTTAAAGAATGCGTACTACCGCCACAGTATACAACGGTAGGTCACTACGCTATCCCACAATGCAACCGGAGTCTGGTAACGAACGAAGAAGAGATGGCTGACCCGACACTACCAACAGCGGCTTAGAAAGACGTTGTAGAAAGCGGCGAAAAAAGGAGACATTAAAAAAGTAAAGTAAGTAATTAAGTAAAAAGAGAAATTTTTAATTTAATAGCAACGATGACAAGACGGATAACAGGTAACTTATCAAGGTAATTTTGCACAATGGATTTGTGCTCGCTCATTAAAATGCTGAATTAACATAGCGTTCTTTATCATTTTTTTGTGAGGAAATTTTTCACAGATGTGCAGGTTCTGATACATTAGTTCAAATTTGGGTTTACGAATGCACACCTTTTGGGCAGGTTCTCAGATTATGAAACACGGGTGTGCGAATGTGTTTTGCACCAACTGCGCTGCAATAATTGTAGCAAAAGGATTTGTGCACCTGTAACACAGATTTGTGTACTCGTAGACCCTATTTTGTGTTTACAATGGTATAAAAAATATTTACGACTACAAATGTACTGTTACACATTTGTGACTTTAGAGTACACATGCAAAATAAATATATACGACTTCAAATTTACTGTGACTTTAGTGTACCTATTCAAATTCTGCAGTTACAGGTGCTAAAGACTTTTGCTACAATAATACCTTCATATATCTTGTCGCGTTTTGCCACCTGCAAAGAAAAGGAAAATGGAGCCGGAACAGAAGTCCAAACAGTGACTCCAAGTGGCTGGAAATGAATGATGAACGCACTGAAATGTGCGCTCATGAGAGCTCTGCACCACACACACACACTGGAGAACTGTGTAACATCAGCTCATAACAACGCCCCAATATTCAATTGCTCCGTGGTCAAGCTACTGCAGTTTTAAAAAGGTGGAGTGAAAAACACTGCTGTGCTTAAGAAGTTGTGTATTGAAAATGGGATCTCCTTTGTTAAAATAGGTCAGTTTCAGATGTTATTAAAACAAAGCTACGTGTGGAGTGAGCAGAGGTGTCAAGTAACTAAGTACAAATACTTCGTTACCTTACTTAAGTAGAAATTTTGGGTATCTATACTTTACTGGAGTAATTATTTTTCAGCCTACTTTTTACTTCTACTTCTTACATTTCACGCACTTATATGTACTTTCTACTCCTTACTTTTTAAAAATGGCCTTGTTACTCCTATTTAATTTCGGCTTGTTTTTGTTCCGCCGGCTTTCAAAAAAAAACCTATCCAGATAATTCGCGCCATCGGATAGAGTGAATTTGATTGGTTGGATGAGAATAGAAACATATACCATTTTGACACCCTATTGGTTTATACGCGATACATGGCACCTGCGCATGACCAGAGCCCGTCTACATTCAGTACACATATATGGTTCTTTAATGTATTTGCATTGTACTAATATGCGTTCATTTTCAATGGGTATAAATGTGACTGAAACAGGTGCATCGCAATCTTTTCAACATTAATATTATAGTCATTAGACTATAATATTAGACTTACCCCCAAAAAAAGACTTACCCCCAAAAAAAATTTGGGGGTAAGTGGGGCAGTGTGCTATAGAGGTGTGCTGTGTGTGTGTCACTAATTCACAGATGGGATAAATGCAGAGAACAAATTCCTTGTAGGCCTATGTGTGAGCATACTTGGCAAAAATAGCTGATTGTAATTCTATAGGCCCCTGTGGCACGGCCTACGCTTTTGTCCTTAATGGCATTTTTTTCCCCTTGCATTACTTTTACTTTAATATTTTAAATAGTTTTGAAACCAGTACTTTTACTTAAGTACAAAGCTTGAGTTGATACTTCAACTTCTACAGAAGTATTTTTAAACGCTAGTATCTATACTTCTACTTGAGTAATGAATGTGAATACTTTTGACACCTCTGGGAGTGAGTACCAAATACCATCTCCTGGTACTCAGCTGTGTGACTCTTTAAAAAGTTATGTGCACCCCTGCATTCATGCATATACATACCACACACACACACACACACACACACACACACACACACACACACACACACACACACACACACACACACACACACACACACACACACACACACACACACACACACACACACACACACACACACACACACACACACACACACACACACACACACGATACCACGTTTTCACTTCCGATACCGCAGATTTGGCTATCTGCAGATATCTATATCAGTCCGATACTTAGTTTTACTCTCGAACAAATAATAAAATATTGAAGCACTTCTCATGTTTGCTTAATAGCCACCTTAAAACAAACTCACTAAAGTAAATTTGAATGACTTTAATAAAGTGAAAAGATTTGAACTTTTTTTTAAATGGCTGTAAACTAGGGGTGTGAACGGTTACGCAACCCCTTTTTTTTCGTGTACACGGTTAACCGTCTATTTATTAAGGCGAGACACGGCAGGCAAAATCATCGATTTTTCAGTCACTGATCAATTTTGAAATTTTGGGCTATTTTGCACCATTAACATGTAATGATTCACACAAAAGAAAAAAAAAAGTCAAAACAAAACATTTAGGTGTTTGTTTTATTATAGTTTGTTAACTTGCGCCACTGAATTTTAAAGAAGATTCACCATAAGTTTGCTTTATTACGCACCGTTTCAAATTACAGCCGGTCTCTGTCATATGTGTTCCGTGGTATCGTTGGAAAGCACTCGATCTGCTGCACAACATAAAACAAAAGTTACGAATGTAAATACGGTTCTATGAATCCTGGATGACCGCCAGAGGCGGTGCTTAAAGCACTGGATCTCCACCTCACGCGTGCGCATTTCGAGTACCTAATACCAACATAGTCACCTGAGACCCCCACGTGACACCGGGAAGGCTATATCTTCGGTGTCATTAGAGGATATGTTCCTAGAATCTTCTCGCGAGAACACAAGGATTCTGAGTGACTGAATGCTCTGGCGGTCATCCAGGATTCATAGAACCGTAGTTACATTCGTAACTTTCTTTCTATTTCATCCTTACTGACCGCCAGAGGCGGTGCTTAAAGCACTGGATGACCCATACCATAAAGGTCACAAAGAATCCAACACCCACCTCACTCATTGGAGGTAGCAGAGCTTGGCAGTAGGACCACACTCATCGGGTGGGGACTGGCGACGTTGACGCGGTAAAACCTTGTAAAGGTGCCCGGTGACGTCCATGATGCCGCGGCTCAGATCGACTCCAGGGGTACACCTCTTAGTGCGGCCCACGATGTCGACACGCTTCTGGTGGAGTGGCACCTCAACCCGGATGGCGGGGGGCGGCCACTGGCCACATAGGCATGTATAATGGTGTCGACGACCCAGTGGGACAGCCTCTGTTTAGACAAGGCAGAACCTCTGTTAGGGCCACCGTGACACACGAACAGTTGCTCGGACCGCCGTATACCGGCCGTAGCAGCAATGTAAGCCCTAAGCGCCCGTACCGGGCACAGCATCTCGGACTCATTCCCCTCAGATGGGGAGTTAAAACGTGCCAGCTGGATAGGCTGTTTAAAATAGGTGCGTGAAAGCACCTTGGGCAGGAACGCCACATTGGGCCATAAAACCAAACCTGAGCCATCAGGGTTCCACAGCAGGCTTGTATCTGCCACGGATAGGGCGTGCAACTCCCCGACCCCGCTTCGCAGTGGTAATGGCGAGCAGAAAAGCCACCTTCATGGACAGCCACTTCAACCTTATCTGGGTCAGAGGCTCAAAAGGAGGTGATGACATGGCCTCCAGCACCAGGGGCAGGTCCCAAGCTGAAGTCCTCAGCCACAGGGCCCCCCTAAGGAAGAGGGACACCAACCTGTGGCAACCCATTGTGGCTCCGTCGACCATCTCATGTCGGGAAGAGATAGCAGCCACATAAACCCTCAAGGTGGAATGAGAGCGACCACCATCCAGGAGGTAGGGATGTGAAGAATGTGTCGACTCAACGGTCGATTCTCGACTCGTGCTCTAAACGACTCTAAAAATAGAAATCGATGAATCGTTTTTTTTACTTTTTTTTTTACATACAAACTGCTTCAATGTCCTTTACAAAACATTCTAACCCATTTCTGATTTCAAAATAACCAATTAAAAATGATCAAAATACAATAAATCCTTCTCTTTTTTTTCAAATGGGAGACGTAGCTGTGTTGTTTTTCTAACGGTCACTTCTGTTCTGCTACACCGCTACGTCTCCCGAGAGCGATCTCTTCCTTTGTCCTTTCATGACAATGGCATCTTCACTTAAAATCCGGTGTGGGATAGTTTCATGAAGATTGATGACAGAACAGTTCAGTGTAAATTATGCCTCATGAAGTTTGCGTACCATTCGTCCACAACCGTGATGTTGAATCACCTGGCAAGGAGGCATCCCAAGCCTTCCAGCCAGCAAGGCAGCATCGCAAACTTTACGGTGAGATCCTGTGATAGCCGCCGGGCTGAAAGAATCAGCGGGTTGCTAGCTAAGATGATAGCCGGAGATATGCTGCCCATGAGCGTAGTAGAGGGGACTGGGTTACGCAATCTGATTTCATTTCTCGAGCCAACCTACACAGTGCCATGTCGCCAAACGATGACTGTGAGGCTGGAGAAAATGTACCGCGAAGCAGCAGCCTCCCTCCGCGAGATCCTGTCCTCAGCTGACAAAGTTGCTATCACCACTGATGCCTGGACAGCTTAAATGGTTTTATGTCCGACTTAAACAATTTCGTTGCAAAGAGGAGGCGCGCATCATCAACTGCCGTTCCTAATTAAAACAACGCCGACACATTTTGCCTATTGGGAATTTACAGGTTCACAATCCTGCTCTTTGATATTTTGTTAATCATCATTTTTATATCAACTTAACTTCATAAAAAAAATGCATTATTGGTGTGCTCCTGATAGTAACCTTTGAAATAGGACGGGTGGGCCAACTGGGCCGCTGTTTTAAAGGAATGCACAGATCCTTTGAGCTCTGCAACTGCTGCAGCCGCGGGCCGAAAAAAAGAGAAGAAATCGATCGATTTTTCGATTTATGCCTCCTACACGTCGACTCACAGAAAACGAGTCGTTTAACATCCCTACCAGGAGGGACTGCAGAAACTCCAGAACGGTGGCCACGGAGCAACGTGCTGGGTCTACCGACGTCTTACCCCTACACCAGTCAGAGAATAACTTCCATCTGTTGGCATACTGTGCTCTGGTAGATGGTGCCCTGGCACTCAGAATAGTATTCCTGACAGTCTCAGTGCAAACATTCAGCAGTGAGTCGGGCCCTGCAGCGGCCAAGCCCAGAGCTGGAGGCGACGGGGATCTGGGTGCCAAATCTGACCCCCCAGCTGCAGGGGAGGCGCCATGGAGAGCTGCAGCAGAGCCTGCGTAGCAGTGGAAACCAGAGTCTCCCTGGCCAGTAGGGGGCCACCAGAAGTAGCCTGTGGCCCCGCAGAAACACCCTCTGGAGTGTGGGGAGAATCAGGGGCAGCGGTAGGAAGGCATACAGAGGACTCTGAGGCCAGTCGTGAGCCAAGGCATCCTGTCCGAGGGGGCCAGGCACCTCCGTCCAGGAGAACCAGAGGGGGCAATCTGCAGATTCCTCTGATGCAAAGAGGTCCGCCTCCGCCTTGCCAAAGAGACCCCACATCGTCTCCACCACCTCCGGATGAAGCCGCCACTCCCCCGGTGGGGGCTTCTGCCGCGATAGAAAGTCTGCGACCTGGTTCTGTTGCCCCGGTATGAAGACCGCCCGTACGCTGGCCAGGCGGGGATATGCCCAGGCCAACAAGTTCCGAGATACCCGGAGTAGCCGTGAAGACCGGGTCCCCCCTTGGTTGTTGATCTGGGCAACAGCTGACCTGTTGTCGGATCGAACCAGCACATGCTTGCCTCTCAACTGAGGCAGAAAATGATTGAGTGCTAGCTGTACCGCCCTGAGCTCTAGCACATTGATGTGAGCATGATTCTGGGCCGGCCACTGCCCTTGGGCAGTCCTGCCCTGCCAAACCGCGCCCCATCCCGATAGGCAGGCGTCTGTCGTGACCAGCTCCCGGCGGGATGGAATGGTGCCCATGGGTACACCCACAGACATGTACGACCTCTTTCTCCATGGGGAGAGAGAGAAGAGGCACTGCCGAGACACTCTGACCTTTCGGTGCCTGTGCCACTTGGGGTCCAAGTAGAGGCTGTTCAGCCACATCTGCATAGGGCGCAGAGACAGCAAGCCGAGGGGCACCACAGCTGAGGCAGCTGTCAGCTTGCCCAAGAGCTGCAGGCAAAGAATAAATGGTACCATCCTGCCATACCCGAAGAGGGGGAGGCAGAGGAGGATGTCGGTCACACGCTGAGGTGACAGATAGGCCCTCATAGCGTCCGAGTCTAGGACCATCCTCAGGTATGTGACCCGTTGGAATGGGTCCAGGCAACTCTTCACAAAGTTCACCGTCAGGCCAAGCCGGGCCACGTGCAAGAGCAGCCGAGCCGTGTACCGGGCCGACTGGGACTGGGACAGTGCACAGATCAGCCAGTCGTCCAAATACGGCAGGACCTTCGTGCCCTGCTTCTGCAGGGGTGCAAGAGCTGCCGCCACAACCCTGGTGAATACCCTCGGGGAGAGGGAGAGAACAAAGGGAAGTACCCTGAATTGAAAATGCCGGCCGCGAAAGGCGAACAGGAGGAAGTGCTGATGGCGCGGTGCAATTGGGACGTGGAAATATGCGTCCCTTAGGTCCACCGTGGTGAACCATTCTCCCCTTGCGACCACCCGCAGCGTGTCGGATGCGGTGAGCATGTGGAATGGCAGGACCTTCAGGAACCTGTCGAGTCCCCTCAGGTCGAGAATTGGGCGAAATCTGCCATCTTTCTTCTTCACGAGAAAGTATCTTGAGTAGAATCCTCTGGGGTGCAGCAGAGGATCCACTGGCTCGATTGCCCCTTTGGCCAGGAGGGTGGACAACTCCTGGTCCAGAGCCAAGGCCTCTGCCGGGTCGTTGACGACAGTCATTTTGACCCGGCTGAAGGCTAAGGGCCGGCGTCGGAACTGCAACTCGTACCCTTGGGTCAAGGTGGAAACCACCCAAGGGTCTGAAGTACAGGCAGCCCAGTAACTGAGCTGCTGATGGGAAAAACACCCGACGACCGGCCCCGAGGGCCTAGCACCTACCCCCCCGGCCTCCTGAGGCCCTGGGGGGGCGTCGGTTGGGATGTGGGGCACGGGGCTGCCAGGAAGGTAGGCGTTCGGGGGCCCGAAAGCCATCCGTGGGCTGTTGCGCAGCCCGCTGAGACCTTCGTAGGCCACCGGAGTAATCAGGTGGCTGAAAGCGCCGCTGGGGGACTGCCGAGGGGCCCCCAGGCCTGCTAGGAATGGACACACTCCTATTTAGGCCTGACAGCTGCTTCCTGGTCTGCCTAGCTCGGGCAGCCCCCTCCAGCACTTCCAGGGCAGCTGACCCAAAGAGCTCCCCTGGTTCCACCGGCACCGCACGAAGGACCCTCCTACATGTCTCTGTCAGGGGCGACTGCGCAAGCCACACCTGGCGGCGAGTCTGCACGAGGGTGGACATAGTGCGCCCCAACTACGACCCAGTTCCCAATACGACCCATGCGCGCCGCTGCGTTGTAGGCCTTTGACAGGAGGTCGTCTGTGACCCTGCACTGTGGCCGAGGACACCTGGCATTTGGCCTCAGAGCCTCATCAGGAGCCAGAATTAGGGAGGCGATGGCATGCTCGACTGCTGGCATGCGGCCCAGCCCAACATGCGCCGCATTCTGCATGGCAGCCAAGGTCCGGGCATCCGACGTCGAGTGGGATAGGGCCCTAGTGTCCCTCCAGCAAGCATGGAGCTCCTTCAGGTACTCCTCTGAAGGAGGGACGGAGAATGTGGCCGGGACAGGGTTGCGCCTGTTAGCCTAGCCACTCTGAGCACCCAAGGCAGGAGGCTGCAGTTCATGCAGACGCTGTCCGTGAGGCTCTCCCTCTAATGCTCGAGACCGAGGCAAGGAGGGCAACTGTCGTGGCCGTCCTTAGGCTCAAGAGGAGCCGCACAGGCGACACATAGGTGGGCCATTATGGAGGCAGCCACCGGCAGCGTACTGGGAGCGGAAGCGAGAGCACTTCCCTTGCCAGTAAAAATTAAAAACAGAAACTAATTAGCCTGAGCGTGATCGTTGCTACTAATTATAAACCAAACAAGGGCCAAATGCGGCGTTAACGGGAGCGGGAGCGAGAACACTGCCTTCACCAGAAAATGAAATCGACCGATATTAATTAGCTTGAGCGTAAGCGCTGCTGCTAAAAAAGAGGGGAAACCAAACAAAAACGTTACTGGGAGCGGGAGCGAGAGAACTGCCTCCACCGGTAAGTTGTAAGGAAAAAATAAATTGATGGTTAGAACAGAGCAAAGCTAACACAACAAACAATAACAGAACAAAGAGGCGAACGAGTGCTGGGAGCGGGAGCGAGCACACTGCCCTCCCAAACAAACGCCGGCTACTCTTCTTATCGTTACTCTTTTTTCACTAAATATCTGCATCAACTAGCCACAGCCTCTGGAGGACGGGTTACCCGCAGCTCCGACCTTGGTCACGAGGCTTCACGTAGCCAGTTGTAACAAACTTCCTTCCTTTCTCAAACAAAAAGGTTCAATACGGTACCTGCGCAGCGAGAAGATGTAAAGGAACATATCCTCTAATGACACCGGAAGATATAGCCTTCCCGGTGTCACGTGGGGGTCTCAGGTGACTATGTTGGTATTAGGTACTCGAAATGCGCATGCGCGAGGTGGAGATCCAGTGCTTTAAGCACCACCTCTGGCGGTCAGTAAGGATGAAATAGAACTGATATCTGATTGGCTGGACTCGATTTCCGACAAGACGATTGGTTTGAATGTATCACGTGGTATGCTCTCAAGCTTCCTGGTTAGCTTTTGCCATAAGAATCTTTAAAGGCCGTTTTCTCAAAATGAGTTTTTCCTCACACGCCAAGCAAGGAATCTCCACTTCTGTAGCACCTACATGCACCAAACTTTAGAATCTTATTCTCAGCTACTATATGAAGATTTTTACACTGGGATTTGTTGATATATTATTCTTGCCCGGATTTACATGACATTTTATACATAAAAATAGGGCGGCAATACATTTTTTAAGGCATTGGCAGTATTTTATGATTAACTGGATAACGAAAGGAGATATCTAATCCCCTTTGTAAATATTTTCTATTTAATATAGTAACATGAAAAACTAATTTTGAGCCTGGCTTTTTCCAATGGTCCGATTCTTCGTTTCAAAATATATGCACATTTGCGCATATCTTAGTGGATATAGCCTAATTTGCATATCTTAACATACAATTACAGAAAACTTCTAATGCATTTTCTTCTTTCTAATCATGTGGCTAATCAACCGGTAAAGTTTCATAAAGATATCTGTAAGTTAAAAAAAATCGTATTCACCTGCCGTGTCTCGCCTTAATGAATGAATTTTTTATTTATTTTTTTAAGTGGACCGCAATCGCGCTATAGGGGGATTATTTGTTTATCAACATGGCGGATGCACGAGCAGAATGATTGCAAAAAGAGAATTTGTTTGACCGGTTGCCATGGTTATCTCTGTGTGGTTAATTTGCAGTTGCGGTTTAAATTTGGATGTTGTCAGGTTACTGTTACATTAAACTGTAATCAGACAACGCGGTTATATGCGATAGACCCTAGAGTATCTGTGGGATAAAGGCTGGGACGAATTTCGAATTATAAAAATGTAAACTTTATGTTGAAAGTATGGACTGTCGCAATTCCCATTGAAACAATGGCACGGTGATTATTATTTTCTTTTTTACGGTTTTCGTTTACTGATTTTTCCTAAACGGTTATGATTTACTAACAGGTTACACGTGTACACGTGTACACCCCTATTGTAAACATAAAGTGAAGAATTAAACAAATAACTAAAGTGATAAAGCATTTGAGATAATATATAGAATAGCTGAGCTGTTACAGCTGATAGTTTTAAATGGTTGAAACAATTCTGTGCAAGTGTGATTTTGTGTGTGTCATCACTTGTAGTAAACAGGAAGTTTTATTGACGTTATTCTTTCACATAGTTAATCGAGAAAAGCTCACAAAACGATATGGCTTGTATGGTTGGAGTCCTTCGATATATAATAATCATATTTCCAATCGATTAATCATTGTAATCGATTGGACGTCCACGATGCCCGAAAAGGTTAGCTTTTGTGATCCCCATAAGCGTGGCGATCACAAACTCTTTGATCCGCTCTAGCCCAAGCTGGAGCGTGCGATGTGACGTGACCGCGCATGATCGCGCTCAGCAGCAGCCGAGGACAGAGACGTTCCAACAGCCAGGCTTCTATTCCACTTTAAGGTTGGAAAACTGCCACACTGCTGACATGACTGATCAACAGGTAGCTCTTATGCGCATGCGCCTAATTGGCGACGACTATGGTTATCACGCGACCCGCTGCGCGGATCGGATAATTTTTTACTCCACTCTCCGATCAATCTTACTGGGCCAATCGGATCGGGACAACCCTAACACACACACACACACACACACACACACACACACACACACACACACACACACACACACACACACACACACACACACACACACACACACACACACACACACACACACACACACACACACACTTGCAATGTCTTTGAAAATCATGGATGTCTCCTGAAAGCTTGCATACGTCAGAATCTAAATGTGGATGGGCCTCCTCCAAACATTAGGTCTCTTTGAGTGAGAATGCTCTTCCACGTGAGGCTTGTCTGAGTGTGCATACCGTGGCCGGTCTCTTGACCAGATTCTCCAGCTTGGTGTGGCTGAACTCAAGGGAGATGACGTTGTACAGCTTGTCCCGCTGTGCGTGCGGCGTCTCGTAGTAGCGCCTCCACTGCGCCATGGACATCTCCGTGCCTTTCTGCGTGCTCACGTCCATCACGTCCACCATGCGTCTGCTCCCTGGTGGGGGGGATGGCGGTTAGTGAATCACAGTTCTTACTGAGACTCACCGCGTTGAACGGGAGAAGGCGCCAAACTAAACAACGTGTGTCGGTGGTATTCCATATCTAAAAGTAGTCAACTAAAGGAGGGAAAAATAAATAGCTGAACCATATAACAATTGTAAATCATTCGGATTAAAATATTAAGATTGTACATATTTTATCGAAACCAATTTCATCTGTACTTTTTAATACTTTTGTCGTTCCATGAGTTTGGGGTCCACAGCCTAGCGCTCCCTAGATCACCCCCACTGCTTCGGTCCAATGCTGGAGATTAGGCCTGAACGATTTATCGTTTTCTGATCGAAATCGCGATTTCAGACAACGCGATCTCGGGATCGCCAAAGACACGGTTTTTTCGGTTTTACTGTGCGTTCACTCGTCAACGTAGAGACGTCGAATCGGGCGAATTAATATAATATAATTTTATAGATAATATCATGGCCAAAAGTTGAGTGAGCCTCCGGATGGCCGTAGGGCTGGGAGCTCTCTTCGAGGGGTTTGTTTACCGGCGTTTGTTTACCGGCGTTGCAATGGTTAACATGCGTTCAACAGCGTGGCCACTGAGTCACATGTGTAACGTAACAGCCAATCAGCGTTCAACCGTCAAACTCAGTGCAGTTCAGTCCGGGGTGAACTGCAGCATGGAGGAGAAAGTGAATGTTGCCGTTTGCAACTCCCGGAGCTTAGGAATGCGCGATATAAACGATATACGATATAAACGATAAAAAATGGCCTACGATAGAGATTTTAGTTATATTGCTCTATCGCGATAATGTATGTTTGACGCGATCTATCCATGACTCGCGAAATATAAAGAGCCACGAGCTGCAACCGTCTGCAACGCATCGTCCGCGACCCACGAATTTTAAAAAGAGCCACGAGCTGCAACCAGCTGCATCGCATCATCCGCGACACGCGAAATATAAAGAGCCACGAGCTGCAACCGTCTGCAACGCATCGTCCGCGACCCAAGAATTTTAAAAAGAGCCACGAGCTGCAATCAGCTGCATCGCATCATCCGCGACACGCGAAATTTAAAGAGCCACGAGCTGCAACCGGCTGCAACGCATCGTCCGCGACCCGCGGAATTTAAAGAGCCATGAGCTCCAACCGGCTTCAACGCATCATCGTCATCTAAGTAAATATGGCTGAAGCGAAACGGAGGAGCTGGTGATTGCTCTCATTTCATGTTCATTTCAAAATTATATGCGTTCATTTTGCACTTATTGTTTTATGTTTTAATAGCAAGTATCTGTGCACACACTTGGAAGATTTTTCTTTATTTAAAATAGCCATGCCTACTACTGGACGTATTTCCCTAATTCACAGTATCAGTTTCTTTATTAACAAGACACCACCCATTTTTATTTCATTAAGAGAAGTATACGTCATTACACAGAAGATTTTTTTCTTTTTTAAAGTCTCTGCAGCTACAACATTATGTTGTATGATTAGTTTTGCACTATAAATGTTCTCAAAACGACATACATTTAGCAGTTTAGCTTTCCTTAGAGTCTATGTAACCTGTTCTGAAATGGTTCTATTATGATTTATATATCGTGATATATATCGTTATCGCAATAGGTTGCATGTATATCGCAATATGGATTTTAGGCCATATCGCCCATCCCTACCGGAGCTCTATATAATAGTATCGTAATATAATATTTGTATATATAATATCACGGGCAAAAGCTCTGTGCACCGCCGGACGGCCGTAGCGCGGGGAGCTCTCATAGGGATTGGGCTTCTCGGGGTTTGTTTACCGGAGTTGCTATGTTTCCGGTCTTGTGTGTTCCAACGGTTTATTAGTATAAATCTCTGTCTATTCAATACTTCATTCACTGCCTCTTCCGTGGTCATTACAATATTATGAATAGACTGCGTTGGGTTCTCTGACGTCTCTCTCTTTGTTGTTATACTCTAATGCACGAATTAACTAAAAGAGCCATCTTTGACTGTCTTAAAAAGTAGTAGTACTTTTCTAAGTTAAGACAGTCAAAGATGGCTCTTTTAGTTCATTTGTAACAACTGCAATTGGTCAAGGACTTTAGTTTACATTTATGTTTCTTAATAAATACATTTAAAATAAATTCTTAACTTTAGTTTTCATTCTTACATTAGAGTAATGGCATGTAATGTTTTAATGTTATGATGTCATGTTTGTAAATATTACTGTACCTAATGAATATTGCACTGAAGCTTGATTTGAAGAAAATCGTGAAGAAAATCGAAATCGCAATATCTGCCAGAAAAATCGCAATGCAATCTTTTCCTGAAATCGTTCAGCCCTACTGGAGATGAGTGTAACCCCTGATAAACTACACAAGTACCGGCAAACTTAGGGTCACGCCCACCACATCTAGTCGAGGGATAAGGGCTGTATGGCCAAAAACAAAAGAAAAAACGAATGGTTGCCATTGTTTGCTCTGATGTGAAAGGCGTGTTTGTGGGGAAGTGTGCTGCATCAAGACATCAACTTATTAAAACAATGTGTAAGGTACATGGTTCTTGCACCATTTTTAAAGTCAAATTTATGACTTTTCAAGACTTTTTAAGACCAACACATTGGGGATGGGCAAAATGATTCTTTTCCGGGAACTAGTTCTTTCAGTTCAGTTCACTATAACGATTCGTTTATTTGATTCGTTCGTTTTGATTCGTTCGTTACGTCAGATTACATCTAAAAAAAAATTAAAAATAAAAAAACTTTTTTTTATATATATATATTTTTTTAATTGGTCGTGGGTCCGGATAGGACCGTCAAGACCGCAGTCCGCCGTTTGGAGATGCCTGCTATATAGTGTGTCGAACGTCCCACCAATATTTATACCACTTGCTTACTCTCTATATTTCATTCATGGTTTTACATTTATAATTTTATTTTACTTTACATTTAATTCTTCTTTGTTCAGGCATTACAGAACTTGCATGGTCATAAATAAAAAATACGAACTGCAGTTTAATTTCTTTGTTTGTTCTTAAATTGACGTAGAATGGAGCAAAGACTCCTGGGATTGGGAAATGCGTTTATCCAATAAACAGATGGAGGTCAAGTCTATTTTCGAAAAAATGTAGGGGGATATATGAGTCGAATGGTATGACCCAAGATACGTCAGAGAGAGAAAGCGCGCATATTCGACGGTACCGCCTTGTCATTGGTTTACCCAGGTGCCATTCCAACACCATTGCTACCTCTCATTGGCTGAATCTTTGAGGAAGTTGTAGACTCAATCAATATAAGTCGCTGGGAGACGGAGCTCTGTTCGTTTGTATATTTTATTTACGTGACCATATGTTTGGTTGATGTTAAAAAAAAAGAATCAAAGAACCAGTTCTTCTTGTTTTGGGGAACCAGTTCTTGTCGTTCACGTTCGGGATTCGTTCGTTGTAACGAATCAGTCGCGACCGACACATCCCTACAACACATACATAAATTAAGACCCAAAAAATGTCTGAAAAATTATTTGATAGAAAAGGTGTGTATAGTTGAGTCACTTATACACATCAACCGTAGCCGTAGTACTAGCAGTAGTAGTACTCTTGCAAAGTTATCTCGGAAGCGCGCGGACACGACGATACGCGAACACATTAACCCACCCGTGTCACCCATAGTCACCCATGACCCGTCGCAACCGGACACGCTGGGGTTGATATGTTACCGGACTACTGTAACTACTACGGAGTGATAACAAAGACATGAATCAGGCAATAAATCCACCGTCCTTGACAGCGGTCATGTTTGGAGTGCGGAGTGGACCAAATGCGAACTACTGCAGCTTTCCTAAGTTAAACCCCAAACTAATCGGAATAAGTGTATGCATGTCGATTATAGCAGACTACACCACCTCTTCTGTAGCAGAATAGAATTATATTACGAACAGATAATTGCATTCTGATTGAGGCGTATTATATGATCCTTTTCTATTCCGATTGAGCTGTTCTTCCACATCTATGCGGATCAGATGTGTCCATGTAAACACGGCTGACAGTGAACACACACACACACACACACACACACACACACACACACACACACACACACACACACACACACACACACACACACACACACACACACACACACACACACACACACGCACACGCGCTTTGAAGCAGAACTTCCTTATTCGAATATCAAAAAATAAATCAAAATTCTAACGAATATTAGGCAGCCCTTAATATTCGAAGCTGTTATGGCAGGCCAAGAGGGAGAGCGTCGGAGAACCCGACGCAGTCTACTCATAATATTGTAATGACCAAGGAAGAGGCATTGAATGAAGTATTGATTAGACAGGCATTTATTAGATACCTAATAAACCGTCGGAACACGCAGGACCGGTAACCATAGCAACGCCGGTAAACAAACCCCGCGAAGCCCAATCCAGGTCTGACTGAAGGAATTTAATGGTCAAAATATTATTATACAAACTTTGAATATGATTTTTGGGAAAAAGTCGGTCACACAATTTAATTAATTTACTGTTTGGAATACTTAGATTAAAATGATCCAGCATGAAATGTGATCCATAGTACCGCGATAAGACATGGCTGTCGGTGTCGTCCGTGGACCAGTACCTCACATGGATATCCATCTGTTTGCTTTTAGTGGTTTTGTTCACTCTCATCGAACATGAGGACGTACTGTTTATCGCTTATGCTGCATGACAGCTCTCTTTTTATGAAAGATGCAATCCCGTATTTGGCTAGATAGGCCGTTTTGTTTTCACCGCAGGTGAACGACTTCGCAAACTCAGAATCTGGGAACATAGCAGCCAAGACGCTACTAATGTCCTTGTTCAATTTGAAGGAATTATGTCTTCTCACCGTGTGGAGAACCCACAATACCTCCGCCTTCTGGGTTTCTGGTGGCGACACAAAGCCGGTTAACGCCGTCTGATGTGAAGTACTAGCCACGGATGCTGAACTTTTCAGTCCACTTCTTTCAAATAATACGGGCATCGGTGTAGTCCCGCTAGCTGCCACGGAGTATCGGATATATTTCTGCGACCTCATGTGGGACTCAAGAGCTTTTGCTCCCATGGTCCCTAGTATGAATGCCTTTCGGGATAAACGACACCTTGCCTCGTAGTCACCTGCCTTCTCCAACCACCCCCGAAACGTATCCTCCTCAAACCATTTCTCATTGAATTTGCACTGTCCCATCCTGAAAGTAGCGCAAGTTGGCCTAATGATGTCAACCGTCACTAGCTAAAAGTAGCGCCAGCAAGTTAGCCTACAGACGCAGCTGCAGGCTGCAGATGCATCCGGCCCCCCGATGACTGATGTCAACGTTAACGTAACGTAAAACTCCTGAAAATGCTGTAATTAAAAGACGCACTAGGTGATTTGTTGTGCGCGACAATTTCCCCTAGTCTTAAAAAACCCTCTGCAAAATGTAATACCTAGAGCAAATTTACAGTCAATTTAAGACAATTTATGGCCTTAATTTTACACAAAAAAAATTAAGACTTTTTAAGGACCCGCGGGAACCATGATGTAACAAGTATATCAAGTAATGTACAGGCAATTAATAAGGGATGGACAGGTTGGATTTACTAACCTACAAAGATCTTAACGTCGTTCACACTGAAGTCAGGATCTGGCATTCTGAAGTCAAACGAGAAGGACAGAAAATCTCAGATCCAAATGGCCATTCGCCAATTGATTTAATCCACAAATCCACGGCAGCCTTGCTAGATATTAGCTTACTTGATTCCTAATCCATCTGGCTTCTCGAAGATGATGGGATCCCTCAGACCTCCTCTTTGAATGTACTCATATGTCAGATCTGAAAGCAGCAGAACATGGAGATGACATGCCCACAAAACATTCTGTCAGACCTTTGAATATATTACTTAATTATGTCTGATAATTACAAGTCAACGTTCAGAAAATGTTTTCCTGACCACAACAAATACTGTATTGCCCCAGTAATCTATGAATGGTGAAAGGGTTGAAAGGATAATCATTGAAACATAACCATTGCATAACAATGGCAGATTCAGCAGTCCTATAGCAGGATTTGTGGGGGGACCCAGAAACTAAAGGACTGAAATACGCCTTGTTTCCTGTTTCATTAGAGATATTTAAACAAGAGCAATCCATTGGTGGAGAGGATGAAACATTCATTCTGCTAAGGATATATCTACAGTGGCATGTGTCTACAGTATTTTTTTCAAAGAACATTGGTGTCCAACAGGATGTTTTAGCTTCTCTCCCCAGCGAGAATAGTTTCCCAGTGCGACAAGTCCAGTAGTATAAATGGTGAGGCGTACTAAATGTGGTCTTCTCTTTAAACAGTCCAAGCAGTACTTGGTTCGTACCCTTGCCCTCCATCCGTACCACCCTGTCCGAGCTGAACCGCTCGCTGTGCACTTTGTCCTCCAGGTCAAACATCCTGCGTCCATCAATCTCCTCGTCTGAGATGCCGTCGTCATGGTAACGTCTCCGGGAACCTGTGCGCTTTATTTTGGAAAGGAAGGCAACGGACAGAAAGAGAGACAAATTTATCAATAGAAAGTAGGCAAGTCTGATTAGGAAAAGAGAGAAAAGAGGGAAATGGAAGATTCATTCTTCAAAAGTGTTAATCAAATCAAGTCCCCTTTCTTAAATATGTGACACATTTAATATGACTGTGTATCCTTATTACAGCCATAACATTGCCGTTTCAAAATACAGACGAAAAACGTGCTTTAAACTGCAAACAACAGTTCAAAGTGGGACCTTACACCTTAAGATTATGAGCTCTAATGTGAGCCCCAAATGTGCTGTGGATGATTAGCCAGGAAGGTTCATGCAAACACAGCAGCCCTAGACCATTGCCATTAAAGAGGAAAGCAACAGAGGAGCAGTGACCTACTGTACTGGGTGCAGCATCCAATCAACATGCTATGATCTCTCCATCTTCCCCCAAATGTATCCCTCCCCTGCCAGTTTAAGCGCGCCGTGCCAACAACACCCTGGGAACTCGGCCTCCTCATATCCCACAAAAACAACAACAACACGGTGATACCCACAGCATGGCAGGGGTGTCATTTCCCGCAAGTCAGAAAACAGAGAACACAAACTACATACTACTTAATTATTTTAAAATGGTGGAACTTTGACCACTTACCAGGCGAGTGCTATGTCGCGGACGACCCTCCTCTGCCTTGGAGGATTTTAGGGCAACTTTGGTCAGAGAGGACATTTCCAATACGAAACGAAGACCCGTTTGTGAAGTTGAATGGCGAAGATGATAGTCTAGTGATTGTGAACTCACAACACGGCTGAACAGCCGTCAGACGCTGTGGGGCTCTGTGCATCCACGCATTATGGCGCGCTGATGTTGAAGAACATGGAGCTCACGTCAACTCAACTGTTGTGTTTCACAGTGGGTTACAGCAACAACATTTACGCTCTGACAAACGTTACCCTGATACTGCTCCAGCTGACAAACGTTTCCCCGATACTGCTCCAGCTGATGTACCCTTATTGGTGAAGCCCTGCACGAGATCTCGTTCCGATAGAACACCCAGCGTGCAGCTCCTCCTCCGTAATAAACGTTAGGTAGACGTTAGGTAAACGTGAGGATATCCCTTAGATTACAATCGCCGCCATTTTTTCCCAACAAAAAACATGAAATATGCCCCGCCCACAAACATAAACAGCCCAATGAAAACAAAGGAAGTGGGTCGTTTATTCGTCTAAACCCAAGTCATTTACTAGCTTTGTGGAATGTCATTGGATGAGAACATCCAATAATATGTCGGTCAGAGGAGAGTGGCGAACGGCGCGTAACGACTCACTGAATTCAGCCAATGAAACCTCTGATGCTATTCGGACACTGCCCCCTTTCCATTAGAATGGTTTTAAATAGAAATGGCAAAAAACATGGCAATAACAACACAATATTTTCACTCACCACCATAATTAAGCAGCACGGTTTGCGTTTGTACGATGGGATTAATCCACTATACGTGTTGCCATTTCCTCCCTTGGTTTAAGTCTCCAGAAGCGTGAGCACGGCGCTGTGAGCAACGCTCTGCAGCGAGGATGAGGGCTGGACCGCCATTAGGCCGAGTCATTCCGGAAACCACTAGCGATTGGCTGCTTCATGGGGCTAACCAGCTGCGATTGGTGTTCACAACCTGTCATTCTGGAAGGACGGTTTCCGGCAAGGGAATCATGCCCAACAATATTTAATGCGCATAATAGAAAAACCATCGGCTATTAATTATACAACATTAAACAATACTGGTATGTTGTTGTAATGTAATTGTTATTTATTGAAAACTGAGAACCAACGCTACAAAAGCCACGACCCCAACATGCATGTTCTCAAATGGCCTACAACTTCCTGCAGTATTTCAAGTAGGCCTACCTAACAACGACATGAACGAACTGTATCCACACACACGACAAGACATGATGCTACGAGGAGGTTGATCAGTCTCAGGCCCTTTCACCACACCAAACACACATATGGTTCGGATCCAAAATACAGGCCAAATACATTTTCAATTTAGAAAAGAGAAAGAAAATATAAAAATTAGGAGCAGCATCAATGTGCAGCAAATGTAAGCACTGAGAGAGTTTCGGGCCTTTAAGGAAGGTAGAATATATTCCAGCTAAAAACAACACAAATTCAAACTATTGCACGCACAAAAGCAATCACATAATTATGCATGGTTATGCATGCATGGTTATCGATAATCTTAAAAATAACAATATTAGTCAATTACATTAAACAGGACAAAAATAAATAAACACTTATAGACGGGGCCGGAAAGGCAATGCAGTTGGGGTCAAATGTCCTGTCTGTTCTAATGAAGGAATTGTCTTAATGTGATTTTAACCGTGATAAGTCAATCAATCAATTAAAAAACGAATGTTGCTCTTAAAGCAGGACCTGCTTGTGATGCCTGAACTGAACAGTGGAAATAATTCACACCCATCTGCAACCACAAAAATATAAAATGTAAAAATTAGGAAACAATTAATAACATCACAATCAATACATGTAGAAAATGCAGAATCTTTTTTTTACCTGTATTTGTTGTAACATTATATAGAATGTTTTACTTTTCAAAGATTTATTTTTCAAATGGACCAATTGTAAAGAGTGAACATGTTTAGCCAGTTTCTGGGTAGGGGATGGGGGCTGGCTGAGGAGGACGATGGAGGGAGCTGAACTCAAGGTCAGCGTATGAAGCTGTACAAGAAGGAGCCCAGGATGAGGGCCAGAATGACACAGCAACAGAAGATCATCATTTGCTTCTGGATAACATAAGACACAAAGAAGAAGAGAAATGGAATGGAAAAGAGAGAAAAGTACCATTATGAAGAGAAAGTGAGGAAAACCATGAAAATACAGATGAAAAACATGGAAACATAACTGATATACCACATGTTTCATCAAAACTATGTTGAGGTGAGGAAACGCTGCAACAGACTCCCTATCTATTTTGTTTTTTAAAGTGAATACCATCCACACAGTCTGTGGCTGGTACAGCCATCACAAAAGACATGACTCATTCTGCCTGGGGCCCCTGGTTGGTGAGGTCCGGCCCCAGAGATTCTCCTCAACATAGTCATGGTCATGTTTTAACCATGACATGGTTTTTCATCTGACACACTTTACTCTTTATGGAGAAGAGCCCCTACAGGAGCAGCAGGTGGCTCTGTTATAGGGCTACACACACTTTATGGAGCAGATCCCCAGGAAGATGAGCAGGGAGCTGTATTCTAGTGCTACACATTCTTTATGAGCAGGGGGCTCTAGTCTAGTGCAACAAACTCTTTATTGAGTAGAGCCCCCACAGGAGCAGGGTACTCTATTCTAGGGCTACACACTCTTTATGAGCAGGGTGCTATATTCTAGCGCTACACACTCTTTATGAGCAGGGGGCTCCAGACTCACCCTGCGGGCCTCCTGCTGAAATTTTGCCGCCTTCTTGGTATCAGCCACAGCCCTCTCCACGAAGCCCACTGATTGGTCCATGTTGCTCTCGATTCTGTCAATCATACCACCCTGGAACGGACAAGATTATTAAGTTGAAGACAGATGTGTGCGCGCGTGCACGCACACACACACACACACACACACACACACACACACACACACACACACACACACACACACACACACACACACACACACACACACACACACACACACACACACAAACACACTGTGGCAACCCGGCCCCAAACCCTCACGCCAGGCGGCCAGAGGGAGAGGTGGTGGATGGCGTACACCGCCGATATCCACCAGCCGGAGCCAAAGAGCAGCCCTTGCGTAACCTCAATCAAGGCAATGGAGAACACCTGCGGCAGAAGATCAGGTACCCTTTAAAAGGCTGTTCGTTGCTCTCCGAGGGAAGGAGACCAAGCGGAGCGGATTACCTCCAGGCAGGGGCGCAGAAAAGGGGGGGTAAAGGAGACGCATTCTAGGGGCCCATGATGGAGGGGGGCCCAGAGAGGCCCCTAATGATGATGAAATTATAATACAGAAAAAATAATGACACTAAGTTTCATTCTTTTCATGGGGCACAAAATCCCTAGCGGCGCCCCTGCCTCCAGGACCCGTTACGGGCGGGCGGACTCGTGGATATAACGGACTTTCCCCAGTGGCCACGAGAGGACCCGCACACCAGGACGATGCAGGCCGACACGGCGCGCACCAAAAGGACGGCCTCACCGACGGGAGTGACCTCCCCCTCCAGGGACGGGACTGGCCCGGCCGGAGAGACAATTCCCCTGGACACCACCGTGGCTCACGGAGTCACACGTATGATTTTAGGTTTTCCCGCGTTGGGCACCGACCCCGCGGGTTTTCCCCCCTTTATTTAATGAATAAACGCCCTACCGGGATTTGAACGACTTGGCGTGTGTTGATTTCGGCGTGGGAGAGATATTCCTGGGGCCGGGTCGCCACCACACACACACACACACGCATGAAATAAAGCATGTTTTTAATATTTCTCCTTACATCCCCCATTACCAGGGATGACACCAGATTGGTTGTGTGGGGGTCCCATCAACACATTGTAATTGGTCACATTGAAAATAATTTTTCAGTGGCAAGTTTCCCGGTTAGGGTCTCACAAACATTTCAGAGTTATATTTTACCAAAACGTTTACAATTGTGAAAAGGGGTACATTTTGGCAAATCACAGCGTCTGCTTGTTTCTCCAGAATGGTAGTGGAATTTGGAGGGTTTACGCATGCACAAGATGATATGTGTGCATGGGCATCTGAAGGTGTATGTCTCTGTGCCTGTGAGCTCTGTCCCCTGGTGGTGGTACCTGGTTCTCAACAAGCATGGCGATGTCCACAAACATGTCATGGAGCTCCTTGATGCTGCTCTCCAGACGCATGATGTCTTTGTGTCGCGCCTCGATCTCATTCAGAGCCTGCTGGTTGATCTTAGACTCGGTGATCTAACATGGAGGCAAATAGAGAACACAGGGTGATAGGAATAGAGCACTGTGCGATAGCAATAGAGCACAGTGTGATAGGAATAGAGCAGAGTCCGATAGGAATAGAGCACACAGTGTGATAGGAATAGAGCACTCAGTGTGATAGGAATAGAGTGCAGTATGATAGGAATAGAGAGATAGAGAGACAGAGAGAGAAAGATAAAGCGGAATGAGATACTGACAAATAACAGGCATAGAGAGAGACAGACAGAAAAAAAGAGTGACACAAATGCTGTGACAGACAAAGAGGGATAGGGAGAGACAGACAGGTAGATACAGAGACAGACATCGAGCTAGAGACAAAGACAGACTGACAGACACACAGAGACAGAGACACAACGAAAGTGAAAGAGGGAAGCCTCTGAATGTCTGAAAGAATGTCTCTTTCCATCTCTGACAAGAGAAGCAGAGATGGAAAGCACAGTCAGACATGAAGCATATGGCAACATCATAATCAATGTCAGCTTATAAAAAGAGATTAGGAAGCTGCTCTTGTGATAATTATTAATAAGAACAACAACATCTTTGTTTAGCCACAGGGTGGCAGAGGAAGATGGCAAAGCCCTCCCTTCCTTGCTGTGGTCTAGAACAGATGTTTTGGGTAAACATTATGGGATTGTGTGTATTAACTGAATGCTTTGATTCCAGGATGTTTCTTTGAGGCCTGTTTAATATGCTTTGAGATATGTAATAGACATTAAGGTTGGATTGGCAGTCTTGCAGTAGTTACTCGTAAAAGTAGTTACTTTTACGAAAACAGCCACCCTCTCCAGTAATATCCACACGGATGGTTCAAAGACAAGCAGCCCATCCTGACTGTCACCAAGGCTCCGGCGCCAGTGGGGAACGGCCCGCACTCAGCAGGGGCAGGGCATGGGTGGAGGCACGGTGAAGCAATTTGAGGCTGGTTGAGAGGACATGAAGGAACCACAACTTGTGGGTCTTACCCCAGCGCTGAAGACGGCTGCGTTGCCCCCCTCAAGCATCTCCTCCAGCTCCTCATCCGTCGTGGCTTTCCCGGCTGGCCAGACAGGCACACAGATAGGTAGACAGAGAGGCAGAGAGACAGACAGTCAGACAGACAGGCACACAGATAGGTAGACAGAGAAGCAGACAGTTGGACAAAGAGGCAGAAAGACAGACAGTTAGGCAGACACACACACAGACAGGTAGACAGAGAGACAGTTTGACAGAGAGGCAGAGAGACAGACAGTTAGACAGACAGGCACACAGACAGGCAGACAGAGGCAGAGGTTTGAAAAGCAGCAGATCTGCGTGTGTTTGGGTGCTAGGCCCATCCTTCAGCACCAAGCAGGGATGTGCTTAGGAAGACTTTCCGGCAGGACAACCCAGGAAAGAGGACAGTAGATAATAACCAGGTGGAAGGAAAATGTCGACAGAATAACCCACCAGAGAGATCCAACAAGAGAGTCCTGCCAGTACTAAGAACAATGTGGGTGTGGGGGAAAGTCATACCCTAGGTTTTTGTTATAAAAAAACATTTTGGCAAAAGTGATGGTTTGCTACAGCAGTGAAGGTAACTTAGTTTTGTATTTAACCATTGCGGCTTTGCGCTGTCTCGAGGTGTAAAACCCACAGGCGAAGGTCGAAACTAGTATGTCGAACTCTCGCTATCCCACTGATTGCCTCGGAGCTGAGTGTTAACCAGACTCCCTCTGAAAATAACGCTGTACCGATATGTACGGTGGTGCGGCCTTGCACTGTCTCGAGGTGTAAAACCGGCAGGCGAAGGCCGCGAACAGTATGTCGAAATCGCACCATCCCCTTGACCGCTTCAGAGCTGAGTGTTAACCGGACTCCCTCTGAAAATAATAAAATGGAAGCACTCAGAATAGGGTTCATGAATATAAGGTCGCTTTCATCTAAAGCGCTCTTGGTCCATGATCTAATTGTTGATAATAAGATCAACATACTGGGCCTTTGTGAAACCTGGTTAAAACCAGATGAGTTTCTAGCCCTAAACGAAGCTACTCACCCCCAATAACGTTAGCGCCCAAGTATGTAGAGAAGTTAGGAAACGTGGTGGAGTAGCCCTGATATCTAATTCTAAGCTTAATTTAAAGTCAAAGAATAGATATACATTCAGATCTTTTGAGGTGCTTGCGTTCTGCTCCTCAGCTCCCCGACAAGCGAAAGAGTTCCAGTCTCTTTCGTTTTAGCTGTAGTATACCGTTCCCCAGGACCGTATTCACTTTTTGTTGATGAGTTTTCTGATTTTGCAACTGATCTGGCTGCATATAATTATTCAGACAATATTTTGCTTATTGGGGATTTCAACATTCATGTGAATAACCCATCTGATTCCCTCGCAAGGGCTATTCTGTCCATTACAGACACGCTAGGCTCGTCCAGCACCCAACTCACGTCGGTGGAAACACGCTGGACCTCGTTTTGACCCGTGGTGTAGGCATTTCACAGCTAGTGGTCTCTCCATACACCTCAGCTTTATCAGACCATTTTTTGCTCACTTTCAAGGTGGTGGTATCCTGCCCCTGCGACGATCAGCAGGCTACTTTCAACTGTCGCCGCTTCACACCTGCAACCAATACAGCTATGGCAGATAAGTTACCCTGTTCACTTGCTCCTCATTGTAACTATAGGGGTTCTGTGGAGTGCCTTACTGATGACCTCAACATTGCCTTCTCTGCTGCCATTGATTCAGTTGCTCCGCTCATAATTAAAAAACGATCATTGAAAAAAACAGCTCCCTGGTTTAATGCAGAAATGCACAAACTGAAGCAAAGCTGCTAAACTTGAGGTCTTTCATCTTGCATGGCACAACAGTCTTCCCACCTATAAGGGTTCACTGACTACTGCCAGGAACGCCTACTTTTCCAGTATCATCAACTTCAATAGAAACAATCCCAAGTTTATTTTTGACACGGTGAAGAGTCTGATTCAGAAACAGACTGAGACCGTAGGCTCCTCCATCGTTGCAGGAGCATTTATGGATTTCTTTGAGAATAAGATTCAATCGATTAGAGAGGAAATTGATGCTTGCCGTGCAGCTTGTCTTACACATCCTGCGGGGCAGGATGGGGAACTCTGACGCAACTCTCCTGGAGTTCAAGGCATTTCCTCTGGTGGAACTTGAAAGGGTGATAAAGGCATCGATACCAACAACTTGTATGTTGGATCCTCTCCCTTCCAAGGTTCTCAAAGAACTTCTTCCCACGGTGGGGCCTGCATGATTGTGCTGCTGGACCTGAGTGCTGCGTTCGACACGATCGACCACAGCACTCTTCTTCACCGTCTTGAGCACTATGTTGGTTTCAGGGGTACGGCTTTTGGTTGGCTTGAATCGTACCTCACAGATAGAACCCAATTTGTGCTCCATGAGAGTTCAGAATCAAAGCACTGCAAACTACGCTTTGGCGTACCATAAGGGTCGGTCCTTGGTCCATTACTTTTTGCAATATACATGCTTCCCTTGGGCGACGTTATCTGCAGCTTCGGAATTAGTTTCCACTGCTACGCGGATGACACCCAGCTCTTCATTACTGTAGATTCAGGGGACTCGGCCCAGATCTGGAGGGTTGAGCCCTGTCTGGCTGCGGTGAAGGGCTGGATATCACAAAACTTCCTACAGCTTAACACCGGGAAGACAGAGCTGATAATTATCGGCTCGAAGCGGGACCGGAGAGAGTTTGAGGATGTCTCACTGTGGTTGGATGGCCTCGCCATCCTATAGAGTGCATCTGTCAAAAATCTTGGTGTCCTGTTCGACCCTCAACTGTGCTTTGACCAACATGTTAGAAGTGTAACTAGAATTGCCTTTTTCCATCTGAGAAACATTGCAAGAATCAGACCAATATTATCTGCAGCAGATGCAGAGACACTGATTCATGCATTTGTTTCATCAAGACTGGATTATTGCAATGCACTGTTCTCGGGACTACCAAACTCTACCACGAAAAGTCTACAGCTTGTACAGAATGCTGCAGCTAGACTGCTGATCAGAACGAGAAGGTTTGATCATATCACACCTATTCCCGCCTCTCTGCACTGGCTACCAATAACTTTCAGATCGGACTTTAAGGTGCTACTGCTAACCTATAAAGCCTTGCATGGATTATCTCCATCCTACCTGAAGGACCTGATCATTCCTTATAGTCCTTCGCGGTCCCTCCGGTCTTCGGGAGCTGGCCTTCTTTCACTGCCGAAGGTTATAAAGAAATCGGCTGGACAGAGAGCGTTTGCCTATCGAGCCCCCTTCCTATGGAATAGGCTGCCACCAGTGCTCAGGGAAGTCTCCTCATGGTTAACCGGCCAGCACCACATCACTATTTTAATATGATGTGCGTGTATTTACCTGTATGTCAATTATGGCACCCACTGCACTCCTGACCATCCCTGGAAGAAGGGATCCCCTACTATGCGTTTCTTCTCAAGATTTTTTCTTGCCCTTGTGGGGGCTTGAGTAAAGGGGGGTGTCATAAATATTTCGCCTGTTAAGCCCTTTGAGACTGTAATGTTGATGAAATGCTATACAAATAAATTTAATGGAAAATTGAATTGAACCATTGCGTTTCAAGGCCATAGTGAATATCAATCTCTGACATTGTATTACAATTTGAATGAGATCCAATGAAAACATGGTTTGTCTACACCAGTGTTGGGAGTAACGCGTTACAAAAGGAATGTAATTGCTGTAATGCATTACTTTATGCTGTAACGCGGTAATGTAAGGCATTACAAAAGAAAGAGGTTATATTTTATTCGCTACAAATCTCAGTAACCCGAAAATTAACTTTAATTAATTAAAATAAAGTTAATTACTTCCTCTTACTGCTATAGAAGAAGATCACCTCAGTCTGCGTTGAAGCCCAACTCAATGCTGATTGGTCCTCTGTCAGTACCCACTTTTCTCTCTTTACGTTTTTTGTCAGACTAATTTGAAGGTGTTGGTGTCCTTGAAGCAGAGCTAATTTATGGCGTTCCTCCCTTGGTCCCGTGAGACACCTGGAGCTAGAATGACTCCACGACTCAGACCAACCCAGACTCACTGATCTCCATCTGGAGCTAGAATGACTCCTAGGACTCAGACCAATCCAGACACAATGATCTCCATCTGGAGGTGGAGTGACTCCTAGGACTCAGACCAACCCAGACTTACTGATCTCCATCTGGAGCTAGAGTGACTCCTAGGAGTCAGAGGAACCATCCCAGACTCACTTTTCTCAAGCTGGAGGTAAGGTGGCTCAGAGGGAGGAACCAGACCAACCCAGACTCACTTTTCTCAAGCTGGAGGTAGAGTGGCTCAGAGGGAGGAACCAGACCAACCCAGACTCACTGATCTCCACCTGGAGGTAGAGTGGCTCCCGGGACTAAGACCAACCCAGACTCACTGTTCTCCACCTGGAGGTAGAGTGGCTCCAGGGACTCAGACCAACCTAGACTCACTGATCTCCAGCTGGAGGTAGAGTGACTCAGACAGGGGAACCAGACCAACCCAGACTCACTGATCTCTAGCTGCCTGGCGATGCGGCCTTTGCTTTTGTCCCTGAAGTCCATCTGAGCCTCGTTGTACTTTGTCATCACCTCCACAAATTTCTTGGCCAGGATAGCGTGCTGGGGAAATAGAAAAATGATGATGATAAACCAAAGCAGTTTGAACATGGAAATCAATATAAAAAAGCCTTTGATGCCATAAAAGATTCAAAAGCTCCAACAGCAAATAGAGAATTACTTGACATTGAGCGTAAACAGACACTCCCAACACTCTGTCACTTATAGTGGGATGTGCTTGTATGCATTTTAAGGAAGGATGCTCTGGACAAAACCAACAGGACACTTTGCTTTAGGGGCATGGGGGAAAGGAGTGTAAGTTGGAGGCAAACAGCAGTGCGTGATCACTATAAACTGGTGAAATGATATCTCTCTTAGTCCAACGATACAAGCCACGACTACTAGCCACAACATGCAAATCTGTTTGGGCTGAAATAGACTAGTAAAAACTATCAGTATTCTCAACACATTCTGGTGCACGCAATCAACATTTAAGTATATTGTTGTTACTGTATATCTTCCTCCAACGTATGAAGATATAATACACTTTTCTTTCCCTTCAAACATGTTTATAACGTAGAGTAGTCCCTTGTTGCTGGTCCCAGACCAGTACATGGAACTAGGACACAAAAGGGTTGTGTTATGAATCCTTTTCCTAGAGTAGGCATTGGAGGATATACTGGACATAACACTGGTTACGGGTCTGGGCCCCGTTTCCCGACAACGATAGATCCACGCTCGTACGATCATTCTCACGATTACGATGGATCTTGCGATCCATCGTAAATTTCTTTGTAACTGTCTACTGACACGGTGCTGAAATGGGAGACGCAGGAATGTCGCTGGAAAATGGGGTTGAAAAGCGTTAAAATATATCCCCATCAAGGCCAACAGCAGAGTAGCCTTTGAAAAGAATAGACTGCAATAATATGAATGCTAAAGATATTAAAACACAATTGATTGGGCCTAGGCCGATATAAGTCCTAATCCTGAATGCCCTGTGCGTAGGGCCTACATTTTTTCACGGCATTTCCCCCCCTGAAATAATTCCATATTACAAAAACCAAAAATAGCTTGTGAGACTACTACATTTATCTTAAAGATCCCATGCCATTCTATTTTATGATGCTTTAATATAGGTATTAGTGGGTCACAAACACAGTATTCAAAGACGTCCCCGAAATTCAGCCGTGGTGCAGAGTTACAGTCACTCCGAAACAGTCGCACATTGAGCTTCCCCCAAACGCGCTGTTTCGGTGG